>NW_027471553.1:0-23858 GCF_051020765.1 Lasioglossum baleicum
TCTGAGTTTTCGTGCCAATTTCGCATATTTGCATGCAAATGCACTGATCTAGCGCGCGAAACAGCGATTCCGCACAGAAATACACTTCTGAAACGAAGAATCGTCGAATCTGACATAGGCTCGAATAAATTGTGATCGTGCTTGCCGGGTCGGAGTTTCTGTGCCAATTTCGCATATTTGCATGCAAATGCACTGATCTCGCACGCGAAACAGCGATTCCGCACAGAAATACACTTCTGAAACGAAGAATCGTCGAATCTGACATAGGCTCGAATAAATTGTGATCGTGCTTGCCGGGTCGGAGTTTCTGTGCCAATTTTGCATATTTGCATGCAAATGCACTGATCTAGCACGCGAAACAGCGATTCCGCACAGAAATACACTTCTGAAACGAAGAATCGTCGAATCTGACATAAGCTCGAATAAATCGTGATCGTGCTTGTCGGGTCGGGGTTTCTATTCCAATATCGCATACTTGCATGCAAATGCACTGATCTAGCGCGCGAAATAGCGATTCCGCACAGAAATACACTTCTGAAACGAAGAATCGTCGAATCTGACATAGGCTCGAATAAATGGTGATCGTGCTTGCCGGGTCGGAGTTTCTATACCAATTTCTCATACTTGCATGCAAATGCACAGATCTAGCGCGCAACAGCGATACCGCAGAGAAATACACTTCTGAAACGAAGAATCGTCGAATCTGACATAAGCTCGAATAAATCGTGATCGTGCTTGCCGGGTCGGACTTTTCGTGCCAATTTGGCATACTTGCATGCAAATGCACTGATGTAGCACGCGAAACAGCGATTCCGCACAGAAATACGCTTCTGAAACTAAGAATCGTCGAATCTGACATAAGCTCGAATAAATGGTGATCGTGCTTGCCGGGTCGGAGTTTCTATTCCAATTTCTCATACTTGCATGCAAATGCACAGATCTAGCGCGCGAAACAGCGATTCCGCACAGAAATACACTTCTGAAACGAAGAATCGTCGAATCTGACATAAGCTCGAATAAATCGTGATCGTTCTTGCCGGGACGGAGAGTTCGTGCCAATTTGGCATACTTGCATGCAAATGCACTGATCTAGCACGCGAAACAGCGATTCCGCACAGAAATACACTTCTCAAACGAAGAATCGTCGAATCTGACATAAGCTCGAATAAATTGTGATCGTGCTTGCCGGGTCGGAGTTTCTATGCCAATTTCGCATATTTGCATGCAAATGCACTGATCTAGCACGCGAAACAGCGATTCCGCACAGAAATTCATTTGTGAAACGAATAATCGTCGAATCTGACATAAGCTCGAATAAATCGTGATCGTGCTTGCCGAATCTGAGTTTTCGTGCCAATTTCGCATATTTGCATGCAAATGCACTGATCTAGCGCGCGAAACAGCGATTCCGCACAGAAATACACTTCTGAAACGAAGAATCGTCGAATCTGACATAGGCTCGAATAAATTGTGATCGTGCTTGCCGGGTCGGAGTTTCTGTGCCAATTTTGCATATTTCCATGCAAATGCACTGATCTAGCACGCGAAACAGCGATTCCGCACAGAAATACAGTTCTGAAACGAAGAATCGTCGAATCTGACATAAGCTCGATTAAATCGCGATCGTGCTTGTCGGGTCGGAGTTTCTATTCCAATTTCGAATACTTGCATGCAAATGCACTGATCTAGCACGCGAAACAGCGATTCCGCACAGAAATACACTTCTGAAACGAAGAATCGTCGATTCTGACATAAGCTCGAATAAATCTTTATCGTGATTGCCGGGTCGGAGCTTTCGTGCCAATTTGGCATACTTGCATGCAAATGCACTGATCTAGCACGCGAAACAGCGATTCCGCACAGAAATACACTTCTGAAACGAAGAATCGTCGAATCTGACATAAGCTAGAATAAATTGTGATCGTGCTTGCCGGGTCGGAGTTTCTGTGCCAATTTCGCATATTTGCATGCAAATGCACTGATCTAGCACGCGAAACAGCGATTCCGCACAGAAATACACTTCTGAAACGAAGAATCGTCGAATCTGACATAGGCTCGAATAAATTGTGATCGTGCTTGCCGGGTCGGAGTTTCTGTGCCAATTTCCCATATTTGCATGCAAATGCACTGATCTAGCACGCGAAACAGCGATTCCGCACAGAAATACACTTCTGAAACGAAGAATCGTCGAATCTGACATAGGCTCGAATAAATTGTGATCGTGCTTGCCGGGTCGGAGTTTCTGTGCCAATTTTGCATATTTGCATGCAAATGCACTGATCTAGCACGCGAAACAGCGATTCCGCACAGAAATACACTTCTGAAACGTAGAATCGTCGAATCTGACATAAGCTCGAATAAATCGTGATCCTGATTGCCGGGTCGGAGTTTCTATTCCAATTTGGCGTACTTGCATGCAAATGCACTGATATAGCACGCGAAACAGCGATTCCGCACAGAAAGACACTTCTGAAACGAAGAATCGTCGAATCTGATATAATCTCGAATAAATGGTGATCGTGCTTGCCGGGTCGGAGTTTCTATTCCAATTTCTCATACTTGCATGCAAATGCACAGATCTAGCGCGCGAAACAGCGATTCCGCACAGAAATACTCTTCTGACATAAGCTCGAATAAATCGTGATCGTGCTTGCCGGGTCGGAGTTTTCGTGCCAATTTGGCATACTTGCATGCAAATGCACTGATCTAGCACGAGAAACAGCGATTCCGCACAGAAATACACTTCTGAAACGAAGAATCGTCGAATCTGACATAAGCTCGATTAAATCGCGATCATGCTTGTCGGGTCGGAGTTTCTATTCCAATTTCTCATACTTGCATGCAAATGCACTGATCTAGCACGCGAAACAGCGATTCCGCACAGAAATTCACTTCTGAAACGTAGAATCGTCGAATCTGACATAAGCTCGAATAAATCGTGATCCTCATTGCCGGGTCGGAGTTTCTATTCCAATTTGGCGTACTTGCATGCAAATGCACTGATATAGCACGCGAAACAGCGATTCCGCACAGAAAGACACTTCTGAAACGAAGAATCGTCGAATCTGATATAATCTCGAATAAATGGTGATCGTGCTTGCCGGGTCGGAGTTTCTATTCCAATTTCTCATACTTGAATGCAAATGCACAGATTTAGCGCGCGAAACAGCGATTCCGCACAGAAATACTCTTCTGACATAAGCTCGAATAAATCGTGATCGTGCTTGCCGGGTCGGAGTTTTCGTGCCAATTTGGCATACTTGCATGCAAATGCACTGATCTAGCACGCGAAACAGCGATTCCGCACAGAAATTCATTTGTGAAACGAATAATCGTCGAATCTGACATAAGCTCGAATAAATCGTGATCGTGCTTGCCGAATCTGAGTTTTCGTGCCAATTTCGCATATTTGCATGCAAATGCACTGATCTAGCGCGCGAAATAGCGATTCCGCACAGAAATACACTTCTGAAACGAAGAATCGTCGAATCTGACATAGGCTCGAATAAATTGTGATCGTGCTTGCCGGGTCGGAGTTTCTGTGCCAATTTCGCATATTTGCATGCAAATGCACTGATCTAGCACGCGAAACAGCGATTCCGCACAGAAATACACTTCTGAAACGAAGAATCGTCGAATCTGACATAAGCTCGAATAAATGGTGATCGTGCTTGCCGGGTCGGAGTCTCTATTCCAATTTCTCATACTTGCATGCAAATGCACATATCTAGCGCGCAACAGCGATTCCGCAGAGAAATACACTTCTGAAACGAAGAATCGTCGAATCTGACATAAGCTCGAATAAATCGTGATCGTGCTTGCCGGGTCGGAGTTTTCGTGCCAATTTGGCATACTTGCATGCAAATGCACTGATCTAGCACGCGAAACAGCGATTCCGCACAGAAATACACTTCTGAAACGAAGAATCGTCGAATCTGACATAGGCTCGAATAAATTGTGATCGTGCTTGCCGGGTCGGAGTTTCTGTGCCAATTTCCCATATTTGCATGCAAATGCACTGATCTAGCACGCGAAACAGCGATTCCGCACAGAAATACACTTCTGAAACGAAGAATCGTCGAATCTGACATAGGCTCGAATAAATTGTGATCGTGCTTGCCGGGTCGGAGTTTCTGTGCCAATTTTGCATATTTGCATGCAAATGCACTGATCTAGCACGCGAAACAGCGATTCCGCACAGAAATACACTTCTGAAACGTAGAATCGTCGAATCTGACATAAGCTCGATTAAATCGTGATCCTGATTGCCGGGTCGGCGTTTCTATTCCAATTTGGCGTACTTGCATGCAAATGCACTGATATAGCACGCGAAACAGCGATTCCGCACAGAAAGACACTTCTGAAACGAAGAATCGTCGAATCTGATATAATCTCGAATAAATGGTGATCGTGCTTGCCGGGTCGGAGTTTCTATTCCAATTTCTCATACTTGCATGCAAATGCACAGATCTAGCGCGCGAAACAGCGATTCCGCACAGAAATACTCTTCTGACATAAGCTCGAATAAATCGTGATCGTGCTTGCCGGGTCGGAGTTTTCGTGCCAATTTGGCATACTTGCATGCAAATGCACTGATCTAGCACGAGAAACAGCGATTCCGCACAGAAATACACTTCTGAAACGAAGAATCGTCGAATCTGACATAAGCTCGATTAAATCGCGATCATGCTTGTCGGGTCGGAGTTTCTATTCCAATTTCTCATACTTGCATGCAAATGCACTGATCTAGCACGCGAAACAGCGATTCCGCACAGAAATTCACTTCTGAAACGAAGAATCGTCGAATCTGACATAAGCTCGAATAAATTGTGATCGTGCTTGCCGGGTCGGAGTTTCTGTGCCAATTTCGCATATTTGCATGCAAATGCACTGAACTAGCACGCGAAACAGCGATTCCGCACAGAAATACACTTCTGAAACGAAGAATCGTCGAATCTGACATAAGCTCGAATAAATCGTGATCGTGCTTGTCGTGTCGGGGTTTCTATTCCAATATCGCATACTTGCATGCAAATGCACTGATCTAGCGCGCGAAATAGCGATTCAGCACAGAAATACACTTCTGAAACGAAGAATCGTCGAATCTGACATAGGCTCGAATAAATGGTGATCGTGCTTGCCGGGTCGGAGTTTCTATACCAATTTCTCATACTTGCATGCAAATGCACAGATCTAGCGCGCAACAGCGATACCGCAGAGAAATACACTTCTGAAACGAAGAATCGTCGAATCTGACATAAGCTCGAATAAATCGTGATCGTGCTTGCCAGGTCGGACTTTTCGTGCCAATTTGGCATACTTGCATGCAAATGCACTGATGTAGCACGCGAAACAGCGATTCCGCACAGAAATACGCTTCTGAAACTAAGAATCGTCGAATCTGACATAAGCTCGAATAAATGGTGATCGTGCTTGCCGGGTCGGAGTTTCTATTCCAATTTCTCATACTTGCATGCAAATGCACAGATCTAGCGCGCGAAACAGCGATTCCGCACAGAAATACACTTCTGAAACGAAGAATCGTCGAATCTGACATAAGCTCGAATAAATCGTGATCGTTCTTGCCGGGTCGGAGAGTTCGTGCCAATTTGGCATACTTGCATGCAAATGCACTGATCTAGCACGCGAAACAGCGATTCCGCACAGAAATACACTTCTCAAACGAAGAATCGTCGAATCTGACATAAGCTCGAATAAATTGTGATCGTGCTTGCCGGGTCGGAGTTTCTGTGCCAATTTCGCATATTTGCATGCAAATGCACTGATCTAGCACGCGAAACAGGGATTCCGCACAGAAATTCATTTGTGAAACGAATAATCGTCGAATCTGACATAAGCTCGAATAAATCGTGATCGTGATTGCCGAATCTGAGTTTTCGTGCCAATTTCGCATATTTGCATGCAAATGCACTGATCTAGCGCGCGAAACAGCGATTCCGCACAGAAATACACTTCTGAAACGAAGAATCGTCGAATCTGACATAGGCTCGAATAAATTGTGATCGTGCTTGCCGGGTCGGAGTTTCTGTGCCAATTTTGCATATTTGCATGCAAATGCACTGATCTAGCACGCGAAACAGCGATTCCGCACAGAAATACACTTCTGAAACGAAGAATCGTCGAATCTGACATAGGCTCGAATAAATTGTGATCGTGCTTGCCGGGTCGGAGTTTCTGTGCCAATTTCCCATATTTGCATGCAAATGCACTGATCTAGCAAGCGAAACAGCGATTCCGCACAGAAATACACTTCTGAAACGAAGAATCGTCGAATCTGACATAGGCTCGAATAAATTGTGATCGTGCTTGCCGGGTCGGAGTTTCTGTGCCAATTTTGCATATTTGCATGCAAATGCACTGATCTAGCACGCGAAACAGCGATTCCGCACAGAAATACACTTCTGAAACGTAGAATCGTCGAATCTGACATAAGCTCGAATAAATCGTGATCCTGATTGCCGGGTCGGAGTTTCTATTCCAATTTGGCGTACTTGCATGCAAATGCACTGATATAGCACGCGAAACAGCGATTCCGCACAGAAAGACACTTCTGAAACGAAGAATCGTCGAATCTGATATAATCTCGAATAAATGGTGATCGTGCTTGCCGGGTCGGAGTTTCTATTCCAATTTCTCATACTTGCATGCAAATGCACAGATCTAGCGCGCGAAACAGCGATTCCGCACAGAAATACTCTTCTGACATAAGCTCGAATAAATCGTGATCGTGCTTGCCGGGTCGGAGTTTTCGTGCCAATTTGGCATACTTGCATGCAAATGCACTGATCTAGCACGAGAAACAGCGATTCCGCACAGAAATACACTTCTGAAACGAAGAATCGTCGAATCTGACATAAGCTCGATTAAATCGCGATCATGCTTGTCGGGTCGGAGTTTCTATTCCAATTTCTCATACTTGCATGCAAATGCACTGATCTAGCACGCGAAACAGCGATTCCGCACAGAAATTCACTTCTGAAACGAAGAATCGTCGAATCTGACATAGGCTCGAATAAATGGTGATCGTGCTTGCCGGGTCGGAGTTTCTATACCAATTTCTCATACTTGCATGCAAATGCACAGATCTAGCGCGCAACAGCGATACCGCAGAGAAATACACTTCTGAAACGAAGAATCGTCGAATCTGACATAAGTTCGAATAAATCGTGATCGTGCTTGCCGGGTCGGACTTTTCGTGCCAATTTGGCATACTTGCATGCAAATGCACTGATCTAGCGCGCGAAATAGCGATTCCGCACAGAAATACACTTCTGAAACGAAGAATCGTCGAATCTGACATAGGCTCGAATAAATCGCGATCATGCTTGTCGGGTCGGAGTTTCTATTCCAATTTCTCATACTTGCATGCAAATGCACTGATCTAGCACGCGAAACAGCGATTCCGCACAGAAATTCACTTCTGAAACGTAGAATCGTCGAATCTGACATAAGCTCGAATAAATCGTGATCCTCATTGCCGGGTCGGAGTTTCTATTCCAATTTGGCGTACTTGCATGCAAATGCACTGATATAGCACGCGAAACAGCGATTCCGCACAGAAATTCATTTGTGAAACGAATAATCGTCGAATCTGACATAAGCTCGAATAAATCGTGATCGTGCTTGCCGAATCTGAGTTTTCGTGCCAATTTCGCATATTTGCATGCAAATGCACTGATCTAGCGCGCGAAATAGCGATTCCGCACAGAAATACACTTCTGAAACGAAGAATCGTCGAATCTGACATAGGCTCGAATAAATTGTGATCGTGCTTGCCGGGTCGGAGTTTCTGTGCCAATTTCCCATATTTGCATGCAAATGCACTGATCTAGCACGCGAAACAGCGATTCCGCACAGAAATACACTTCTGAAACGAAGAATCGTCGAATCTGACATAGGCTCGAATAAATTGTGATCGTGCTTGCCGGGTCGGAGTTTCTGTGCCAATTTTGCATATTTGCATGCAAATGCACTGATCTAGCACGCGAAACAGCGATTCCGCACAGAAATACACTTCTGAAACGTAGAATCGTCGAATCTGACATAAGCTCGATTAAATCGTGATCCTGATTGCCGGGTCGGAGTTTCTATTCCAATTTGGCGTACTTGCATGCAAATGCACTGATATAGCACGCGAAACAGCGATTCCGCACAGAAAGACACTTCTGAAACGAAGAATCGTCGAATCTGATATAATCTCGAATAAATGGTGATCGTGCTTGCCGGGTCGGAGTTTCTATTCCAATTTCTCATACTTGCATGCAAATGCACAGATCTAGCGCGCGAAACAGCGATTCCGCACAGAAATACTCTTCTGACATAAGCTCGAATAAATCGTGATCGTGCTTGCCGGGTCGGAGTTTTCGTGCCAATTTGGCATACTTGCATGCAAATGCACTGATCTAGCACGAGAAACAGCGATTCCGCACAGAAATACACTTCTGAAACGAAGAATCGTCGAATCTGACATAAGCTCGATTAAATCGCGATCATGCTTGTCGGGTCGGAGTTTCTATTCCAATTTCTCATACTTGCATGCAAATGCACTGATCTAGCACGCGAAACAGCGATTCCGCACAGAAATTCACTTCTGAAACGAAGAATCGTCGAATCTGACATAAGCTCGAATAAATTGTGATCGTGCTTGCCGGGTCGGAGTTTCTGTGCCAATTTCGCATATTTGCATGCAAATGCACTGAACTAGCACGCGAAACAGCGATTCCGCACAGAAATACACTTCTGAAACGAAGAATCGTCAAATCTGACATAAGCTCGAATAAATCGTGATCGTGCTTGTCGGGTCGGGGTTTCTATTCCAATATCGCATACTTGCATGCAAATGCACTGATCTAGCGCGCGAAATAGCGATTCCGCACAGAAATACACTTCTGAAACGAAGAATCGTCGAATCTGACATAGGCTCGAATAAATGGTGATCGTGCTTGCCGGGTCGGAGTTTCTATACCAATTTCTCATACTTGCATGCAAATGCACAGATCTAGCGCGCAACAGCGATACCGCAGAGAAATACACTTCTGAAACGAAGAATCGTCGAATCTGACATAAGCTCGAATAAATCGTGATCGTGCTTGCCGGGTCGGACTTTTCGTGCCAATTTGGCATACTTGCATGCAAATGCACTGATGTAGCACGCGAAACAGCGATTCCGCTCAGAAATACGCTTCTGAAACTAAGAATCGTCGAATCTGACATAAGCTCGAATAAATGGTGATCGTGCTTGCCGGGTCGGAGTTTCTATTCCAATTTCTCATACTTGCATGCAAATGCACAGATCTAGCGCGCGAAACAGCGATTCCGCACAGAAATACACTTCTGAAACGAAGAATCGTCGAATCTGACATAAGCTCGAATAAATCGTGATCGTTCTTGCCGGGTCGGAGAGTTCGTGCCAATTTGGCATACTTGCATGCAAATGCACTGATCTAGCACGCGAAACAGCGATTCCGCACAGAAATACACTTCTCAAACGAAGAATCGTCGAATCTGACATAAGCTCGAATAAATTGTGATCGTGCTTGCCGGGTCGGAGTTTCTGTGCCAATTTCGCATATTTGCATGCAAATGCACTGATCTAGCACGCGAAACAGCGATTCCGCACAGAAATTCATTTGTGAAACGAATAATCGTCGAATCTGACATAAGCTCGAATAAGCCGTGATCGTGCTTGCCGAATCTGAGTTTTCGTGCCAATTTCGCATATTTGCATGCAAATGCACTGATCTAGCGCGCGAAACAGCGATTCCGCACAGAAATACACTTCTGAAACGAAGAATCGTCGAATCTGACATAGGCTCGAATAAATTGTGATCGTGCTTGCCGGGTCGGAGTTTCTGTGCCAATTTTGCATATTTGCATGCAAATGCACTGATCTAGCACGCGAAACAGCGATTCCGCACAGAAATACAGTTCTGAAACGAAGAATCGTCGAATCTGACATAAGCTCGATTAAATCGCGATCGTGCTTGTCGGGTCGGAGTTTCTATTCCAATTTCGAATACTTGCATGCAAATGCACTGATCTAGCACGCGAAACAGCGATTCCGCACAGAAATACACTTCTGAAACGAAGAATCGTCGAATCTGACATAAGCTCGAATAAATCTTTATCGTGATTGCCGGGTCGGAGCTTTCGTGCCAATTTGGCATACTTGCATGCAAATGCACTGATCTAGCACGCGAAACAGCGATTCCGCACAGAAATTCATTTGTGAAACGAATAATCGTCGAATCTGACATAAGCTCGAATAAATCGTGATCGTGATTGCCGGGTCGGAGCTTTCGTGCCAATTTGGCATACTTGCATGCAAATGCACTGATCTAGCACGCGAAACAGCGATTCCGCACAGAAATTCATTTGTGAAACGAATAATCGTCGAATCTGACATAAGCTCGAATAAATCGTGATCGTGCTTGCCGAATCTGAGTTTTCGTGCCAATTTCGCATATTTGCATGCAAATGCACTGATCTAGCACGCGAAACAGCGATTCCGCACAGAAATTCATTTGTGAAACGAATAATCGTCGAATCTGACATAAGCTCGAATAAATCGTGATCGTGCTTGCCGAATCTGAGTTTTCGTGCCAATTTCGCATATTTGCATGCAAATGCACTGATCTAGCGCGCGAAACAGCGATTCCGCACAGAAATACACTTCTGAAACGAAGAATCGTCGAATCTGACATAGGCTCGAATAAATTGTGATCGTGCTTGCCGGGTCGGAGTTTCTGTGCCAATTTTGCATATTTGCATGCAAATGCACTGATCTAGCACGCGAAACAGCGATTCCGCACAGAAATACAGTTCTGAAACGAAGAATCGTCGAATCTGACATAAGCTCGATTAAATCGCGATCGTGCTTGTCGGGTCGGAGTTTCTATTCCAATTTCGAATACTTGCATGCAAATGCACTGATCTAGCACGCGAAACAGCGATTCCGCACAGAAATACACTTCTGAAACGAAGAATCGTCGAATCTGACATAAGCTCGAATAAATCTTTATCGTGATTGCCGGGTCGGAGCTTTCGTGCCAATTTGGCATACTTGCATGCAAATGCACTGATCTAGCACGCGAAACAGCGATTCCGCACAGAAATTCATTTGTGAAACGAATAATCGTCGAATCTGACATAAGCTCGAATAAATCGTGATCGTGCTTGCCGAATCTGAGTTTTCGTGCCAATTTCGCATATTTGCATGCAAATGCACTGATCTAGCGCGCGAAATAGCGATTCCGCACAGAAATACACTTCTGAAACGAAGAATCGTCGAATCTGACATAGGCTCGAATAAATTGTGATCGTGCTTGCCGGGTCGGAGTTTCTGTGCCAATTTCGCATATTTGCATGCAAATGCACTGATCTAGCACGCGAAACAGCGATTCCGCACAGAAATACACTTCTGAAACGAAGAATCGTCGAATCTGACATAAGCTCGAATAAATGGTGATCGTGCTTGCCGGGTCGGAGTCTCTATTCCAATTTCTCATACTTGCATGCAAATGCACATATCTAGCGCGCAACAGCGATTCCGCAGAGAAATACACTTCTGAAACGAAGAATCGTCGAATCTGACATAAGCTCGAATAAATCGTGATTGTGCTTGCCGGGTCGGAGTTTTCGTGCCAATTTGGCATACTTGCATGCAAATGCACTGATCTAGCACGCGAAACAGCGATTCCGCACAGAAATACACTTCTGAAACGAAGAATCGTCGAATCTGACATAGGCTCGAATAAATTGTGATCGTGCTTGCCGGGTCGGAGTTTCTGTGCCAATTTCCCATATTTGCATGCAAATGCACTGATCTAGCACGCGAAACAGCGATTCCGCACAGAAATACACTTCTGGAACGAAGAATCGTCGAATCTGACATAGGCTCGAATAAATTGTGATCGTGCTTGCCGGGTCGGAGTTTCTGTGCCAATTTTGCATATTTGCATTCAAATGCACTGATCTAGCACGCGAAACAGCGATTCCGCACAGAAATACACTTCTGAAACGTAGAATCGTCGAATCTGACATAAGCTCGATTAAATCGTGATCCTGATTGCCGGGTCGGAGTTTCTATTCCAATTTGGCGTACTTGCATGCAAATGTACTGATATAGCACGCGAAACAGCGATTCCGCACAGAAAGACACTTCTGAAACGAAGAATCGTCGAATCTGATATAATCTCGAATAAATGGTGATCGTGCTTGCCGGGTCGGAGTTTCTATTCCAATTTCTCATACTTGCATGCAAATGCACAGATCTAGCGCGCGAAACAGCGATTCCGCACAGAAATACTCTTCTGACATAAGCTCGAATAAATCGTGATCGTGCTTGCCGGGTCGGAGTTTTCGTGCCAATTTGGCATACTTGCATGCAAATGCACTGATCTAGCACGAGAAACAGCGATTCCGCACAGAAATACACTTCTGAAACGAAGAATCGTCGAATCTGACATAAGCTCGATTAAATCGCGATCATGCTTGTCGGGTCGGAGTTTCTATTCCAATTTCTCATACTTGCATGCAAATGCACTGATGTAGCACGCGAAACAGCGATTCCGCACAGAAATTCACTTCTGAAACGAAGAATCGTCGAATCTGACATAAGCTCGAATAAATTGTGATCGTGCTTGCCGGGTCGGAGTTTCTGTGCCAATTTCGCATATTTGCATGCAAATGCACTGAACTAGCACGCGAAACAGCGATTCCGCACAGAAATACACTTCTGAAACGAAGAATCGTCGAATCTGACATAAGCTCGAATAAATGGTGATCGTGCTTGCCGGGTCGGAGTCTCTATTCCAATTTCTCATACTTGCATGCAAATGCACATATCTAGCGCGCAACAGCGATTCCGCAGAGAAATACACTTCTGAAACGAAGAATCGTCGAATCTGACATAAGCTCGAATAAATCGTGATTGTGCTTGCCGGGTCGGAGTTTTCGTGCCAATTTGGCATACTTGCATGCAAATGCACTGATCTAGCACGCGAAACAGCGATTCCGCACAGAAATACACTTCTGAAACGAAGAATCGTCGAATCTGACATAGGCTCGAATAAATTGTGATCGTGCTTGCCGGGTCGGAGTTTCTGTGCCAATTTCCCATATTTGCATGCAAATGCACTGATCTAGCACGCGAAACAGCGATTCCGCACAGAAATACACTTCTGAAACGAAGAATCGTCGAATCTGACATAGGCTCGAATAAATTGTGATCGTGCTTGCCGGGTCGGAGTTTCTGTGCCAATTTTGCATATTTGCATTCAAATGCACTGATCTAGCACGCGAAACAGCGATTCCGCACAGAAATACACTTCTGAAACGTAGAATCGTCGAATCTGACATAAGCTCGATTAAATCGTGATCCTGATTGCCGGGTCGGAGTTTCTATTCCAATTTGGCGTACTTGCATGCAAATGTACTGATATAGCACGCGAAACAGCGATTCCGCACAGAAAGACACTTCTGAAACGAAGAATCGTCGAATCTGATATAATCTCGAATAAATGGTGATCGTGCTTGCCGGGTCGGAGTTTCTATTCCAATTTCTCATACTTGCATGCAAATGCACAGATCTAGCGCGCGAAACAGCGATTCCGCACAGAAATACTCTTCTGACATAAGCTCGAATAAATCGTGATCGTGCTTGCCGGGTCGGAGTTTTCGTGCCAATTTGGCATACTTGCATGCAAATGCACTGATCTAGCACGAGAAACAGCGATTCCGCACAGAAATACACTTCTGAAACGAAGAATCGTCGAATCTGACATAAGCTCGATTAAATCGCGATCATGCTTGTCGGGTCGGAGTTTCTATTCCAATTTCTCATACTTGCATGCAAATGCACTGATGTAGCACGCGAAACAGCGATTCCGCACAGAAATTCACTTCTGAAACGAAGAATCGTCGAATCTGACATAAGCTCGAATAAATTGTGATCGTGCTTGCCGGGTCGGAGTTTCTGTGCCAATTTCGCATATTTGCATGCAAATGCACTGAACTAGCACGCGAAACAGCGATTCCGCACAGAAATACACTTCTGAAACGAAGAATCGTCGAATCTGACATAAGCTCGAATAAATCGTGATCGTGCTTGTCGGGTCGGGGTTTCTATTCCAATATCGCATACTTGCATGCAAATGCACTGATCTAGCGCGCGAAATAGCGATTCCGCACAGAAATACACTTCTGAAACGAAGAATCGTCGAATCTGACATAGGCTCGAATAAATGGTGATCGTGCTTGCCGGGTCGGAGTTTCTATACCAATTTCTCATACTTGCATGCAAATGCACAGATCTAGCGCGCAACAGCGATACCGCAGAGAAATACACTTCTGAAACGAAGAATCGTCGAATCTGACATAAGCTCGAATAAATCGTGATCGTGCTTGCCGGGTCGGACTTTTCGTGCCAATTTGGCATACTTGCATGCAAATGCACTGATGTAGCACGCGAAACAGCGATTCCGCACAGAAATACGCTTCTGAAACTAAGAATCGTCGAATCTGACATAAGCTCGAATAAATGGTGATCGTGCTTGCCGGGTCGGAGTTTCTATTCCAATTTCTCATACTTGCATGCAAATGCACAGATCTAGCGCGCGAAACAGCGATTCCGCACAGAAATACACTTCTGAAACGAAGAATCGTCGAATCTGACATAAGCTCGAATAAATCGTGATCGTTCTTGCCGGGTCGGAGAGTTCGTGCCAATTTGGCATACTTGCATGCAAATGCACTGATCTAGCACGCGAAACAGCGATTCCGCACAGAAATACACTTCTCAAACGAAGAATCGTCGAATCTGACATAAGCTCGAATAAATTGTGATCGTGCTTGCCGGGTCGGAGTTTCTGTGCCAATTTCGCATATTTGCATGCAAATGCACTGATCTAGCACGCGAAACAGCGATTCCGCACAGAAATTCATTTGTGAAACGAATAATCGTCGAATCTGACATAAGCTCGAATAAATCGTGATCGTGCTTGCCGAATCTGAGTTTTCGTGCCAATTTCGCATATTTGCATGCAAATGCACTGATCTAGCGCGCGAGACAGCGATTCCGCACAGAAATACACTTCTGAAACGAAGAATCGTCGAATCTGACATAGGCTCGAATAAATTGTGATCGTGCTTGCCGGGTCGGAGTTTCTGTGCCAATTTTGCATATTTGCATGCAAATGCACTGATCTAGCACGCGAAACAGCGATTCCGTACAGAAATACAGTTCTGAAACGAAGAATCGTCGAATCTGACATAAGCTCGATTAAATCGCGATCGTGCTTGTCGGGTCGGAGTTTCTATTCCAATTTCGAATACTTGCATGCAAATGCACTGATCTAGCACGCGAAACAGCGATTCCGCACAGAAATACACTTCTGTAACGAAGAATCGTCGAATCTGACATAAGCTCGAATAAATCTTTATCGTGATTGCCGGGTCGGAGCTTTCGTGCCAATTTGGCATACTTGCATGCAAATGCACTGATCTAGCACGCGAAACAGCGATTCCGCACAGAAATACACTTCTGAAACGAAGAATCGTCGAATCTGACATAAGCTAGAATAAATTGTGATCGTGCTTGCCGAATCTGAGTTTTCGTGCCAATTTCGCATATTTGCATGCAAATGCACTGATCTAGCACGCGAAACAGCGATTCCGCACAGAAATTCATTTGTGAAACGAATAATCGTCGAATCTGACATAAGCTCGAATAAATCGTGATCGTGCTTGCCGAATCTGAGTTTTCGTGCCAATTTCGCATATTTGCATGCAAATGCACTGATCTAGCGCGCGAAACAGCGATTCCGCACAGAAATACACTTCTGAAACGAAGAATCGTCGAATCTGACATAGGCTCGAATAAATTGTGATCGTGCTTGCCGGGTCGGAGTTTCTGTGCCAATTTTGCATATTTGCATGCAAATGCACTGATCTAGCACGCGAAACAGCGATTCCGCACAGAAATACACTTCTGAAACGTAGAATCGTCGAATCTGACATAAGCTCGAATAAATCGTGATCCTGATTGCCGGGTCGGAGTTTCTATTCCAATTTGGCGTACTTGCATGCAAATGCACTGATATAGCACGCGAAACAGCGATTCCGCACAGAAATACACTTCTCAAACGAAGAATCGTCGAATCTGACATAAGCTCGAATAAATTGTGATCGTGCTTGCCGGGTCGGAGTTTCTGTGCCAATTTCGCATATTTGCATGCAAATGCACTGATCTAGCACGCGAAACAGCGATTCCGCACAGAAATTCATTTGTGAAACGAATAATCGTCGAATCTGACATAAGCTCGAATAAATCGTGATCGTGCTTGCCGAATCTGAGTTTTCGTGCCAATTTCGCATATTTGCATGCAAATGCACTGATCTAGCGCGCGAGACAGCGATTCCGCACAGAAATACACTTCTGAAACGAAGAATCGTCGAATCTGACATAGGCTCGAATAAATTGTGATCGTGCTTGCCGGGTCGGAGTTTCTGTGCCAATTTTGCATATTTGCATGCAAATGCACTGATCTAGCACGCGAAACAGCGATTCCGTACAGAAATACAGTTCTGAAACGAAGAATCGTCGAATCTGACATAAGCTCGATTAAATCGCGATCGTGCTTGTCGGGTCGGAGTTTCTATTCCAATTTCGAATACTTGCATGCAAATGCACTGATCTAGCACGCGAAACAGCGATTCCGCACAGAAATACACTTCTGTAACGAAGAATCGTCGAATCTGACATAAGCTCGAATAAATCTTTATCGTGATTGCCGGGTCGGAGCTTTCGTGCCAATTTGGCATACTTGCATGCAAATGCACTGATCTAGCACGCGAAACAGCGATTCCGCACAGAAATACACTTCTGAAACGAAGAATCGTCGAATCTGACATAAGCTAGAATAAATTGTGATCGTGCTTGCCGGGTCGGAGTTTCTGTGCCAATTTCGCATATTTGCATGCAAATGCACTGATCTAGCACGCGAAACAGCGATTCCGCACAGAAATACACTTCTGAAACGAAGAATCGTCGAATCTGACATAGGCTCGAATAAATTGTGATCGTGCTTGCCGGGTCGGAGTTTCTGTGCCAATTTCCCATATTTGCATGCAAATGCACTGATCTAGCACGCGAAACAGCGATTCCGCACAGAAATACACTTCTGAAACGAAGAATCGTCGAATCTGACATAGGCTCGAATAAATTGTGATCGTGCTTGCCGGGTCGGAGTTTCTGTGCCAATTTTGCATATTTGCATGCAAATGCACTGATCTAGCACGCGAAACAGCGATTCCGCACAGAAATACACTTCTGAAACGTAGAATCGTCGAATCTGACATAAGCTCGAATAAATCGTGATCCTGATTGCCGGGTCGGAGTTTCTATTCCAATTTGGCGTACTTGCATGCAAATGCACTGATATAGCACGCGAAACAGCGATTCCGCACAGAAAGACACTTCTGAAACGAAGAATCGTCGAATCTGATATAATCTCGAATAAATGGTGATCGTGCTTGCCGGGTCGGAGTTTCTATTCCAATTTCTCATACTTGCATGCAAATGCACAGATCTAGCGCGCGAAACAGCGATTCCGCACAGAAATACTCTTCTGACATAAGCTCGAATAAATCGTGATCGTGCTTGCCGGGTCGGAGTTTTCGTGCCAATTTGGCATACTTGCATGCAAATGCACTGATCTAGCACGCGAAACAGCGATTCCGCACAGAAATTCATTTGTGAAACGAATAATCGTCGAATCTGACATAAGCTCGAATAAATCGTGATCGTGCTTGCCGAATCTGAGTTTTCGTGCCAATTTCGCATATTTGCATGCAAATGCACTGATCTAGCGCGCGAAACAGCGATTCCGCACAGAAATACACTTCTGAAACGAAGAATCGTCGAATCTGACATAGGCTCGAATAAATTGTGATCGTGCTTGCCGGGTCGGAGTTTCTGTGCCAATTTCGCATATTTGCATGCAAATGCACTGATCTCGCACGCGAAACAGCGATTCCGCAAAGAAATACACTTCTGAAACGAAGAATCGTCGAATCTGACATAGGCTCGAATAAATTGTGATCGTGCTTGCCGGGTCGGAGTTTCTGTGCCAATTTTGCATATTTGCATGCAAATGCACTGATCTAGCACGCGAAACAGCGATTCCGCACAGAAATACACTTCTGAAACGAAGAATCGTCGAAACTGACATAAGCTCGATTAAATCGCGATCTTGCTTGTCGGGTCGGAGTTTCTATTCCAATTTCGCATACTTGCATGCAAATGCACTGATCTAGCACGCGAAACAGCGATTCCGCACAGAAATACACTTCTGAAACGAAGAATCGTAGAATCTGACATAAGCTCGAATAAATCGTTATCGTGCTTGTCGGGTCGGAGTTTTTATTCCAATTTCGCATACTTGCATGCAAATGTACTGATATAGCACGCGAAACAGCGATTCCGCACAGAAATACGCTTCTGAAACTAAGAATTGTCGAATCTGACATAAGCTCGAATAAATGGGGATCGTGCTTGCCGGGTCGGAGTTTTCGTGCCAATTTGGCATACTTGCATGCAAATGCACTGATCTAGCACGCGAAACAGCGATTCCGCACAGAAATACACTTCTGAAACGAAGAATCGTCGAATCTGACATAAGCTCGAATAAATGGTGATCGTGCTTGCCGGGTCGGAGTCTCTATTCCAATTTCTCTTACTTGCACGCAAATGCACATATCTAGCGCGCAACAGCGATTCCGTAGAGAAATACACTTCTGAAACGAAGAATCGTCGAATCTGACATAAGCTCGAATAAATCGTGATCGTGCTTGCCGGGTCGGAGTTTTCGTGCCAATTTGGCATACTTGCATGCAAATGCACTGATCTAGCACGCGAAACAGCGATTCCGCACAGAAATTCATTTGTGAAACGAATAATCGTCGAATCTGACATAAGCTCGAATAAATCGTGATCGTGCTTGCCGAATCTGAGTTTTCGTGCCAATTTCGCATATTTGCATGCAAATGCACTGATCTAGCGCGCGAAACAGCGATTCCGCACAGAAATACACTTCTGAAACGAAGAATCGTCGAACCTGACATAGGCTCGAATAAATTGTGATCGTTCTTGCCGGGTCGGAGTTCCTGTGCCAATTTTGCATATTTGCATGCAAATGCACTGATCTAGCACGCGAAACAGCGATTCCGCACAGAAATACACTTCTGAAACGAAGAATCGTCGAATCTGACATAAGCTCGATTAAATCGCGTTCTTGCTTGTCGGGTCGGAGTTTCTATTCCAATTTCGCATACTTGCATGCAAATGCACTGATCTAGCACGCGAAACAGCGATTCCGCACAGAAATACACTTCTGAAACCAAGAATCGTAGAATCTGACATAAGCTCGAATAAATCGTTATCGTGCTTGTCGGGTCGGAGTTTTTATTCCAATTTCGCATACTTGCATGCAAATGTACTGATATAGCACGCGAAACAGCGATTCCACACAGAAATACACTTCTGAAACGAAGAATCGTCGAATCTGACATAAGATCGATTAAATCGCGATCTTGCTTGCCGGGTCGGAGTTTCTATTCCAATTTCGCATACTTGCATGCAAATGCACTGATCTAGCACGCGAAACAGCGATTCCGCACAGAAATACACTTCTGAAACGAAGAATCGTAGAATCTGACATAAGCTCGAATAAATCGTGATCGTGCTTGCCGGGTCGGAGTTTTCGTGCCAATTTGGCATACTTGCATGCAAATGCACTGATCTAGCACGCGAAACAACGATTCCGCACAGAAATTCATTTGTGAAACGAATAATCGTCGAATCTGACATAAGCTCGAATAAATCGTGATCGTGCTTGCCGAATCTGAGTTTTCGTGCCAATTTCGCATATTTGCATGCAAATGCACTGATCTAGCGCGCGAAACAGCGATTCCGCACAGAAATACACTTCTGAAACGAAGAATCGTCGAATCTGACATAGGCTCGAATAAATTGTGATCGTGCTTGCCGGGTCGGAGTTTCTGTGCCAATTTCGCATATTTGCATGCAAATGCACTGATCTAGCACGCGAAACAGCGATTCCGCACAGAAATACACTTCTGAAACGAAGAATCGTCGAATCTGACATAGGCTCGAATAAATGGTGATCGTGCTTGCCGGGTCGGAGTCTCTATTCCAATTTCTCATACTTGCATGCAAATGCACATATCTAGCGCGCAACAGCGATTCCGCAGAGAAATACACTTCTGAAACGAAGAATCGTCGAATCTGACATAAGCTCGAATAAATCGTGATCGTGCTTGCCGGGTCGGAGTTTTCGTGCCAATTTGGCATACTTGCATGCAAATGCACTGATCTAGCACGCGAAACAGCGATTCCGCACAGAAATTAATTTGTGAAACGAATAATCGTCGAATCTGACATAAGCTCGAATAAATCGTGATCGTGCTTGCCGAATCTGAGTTTTCGTGCCAATTTCGCATATTTGCATGCAAATGCACTGATCTAGCGCGCGAAACAGCGATTCCGCACAGAAATACACTTCTGAAACGAAGAATCGTCGAATCTGACATAGGCTCGAATAAATTGTGATCGTGCTTGCCGGGTCGGAGTTTCTGTGACAATTTCGCATATTTGCATGCAAATGCACTGATCTCGCACGCGAAACAGCGATTCCGCACAGAAATACACTTCTGAAACGAAGAATCGTCGAATCTGACATAGGCTCGAATAAATTGTGATCGTGCTTGCCGGGTCGGAGTTTCTGTGCCAATTTTGCATATTTGCATGCAAATGCACTGATCTAGCACGCGAAACAGCGATTCCGCACAGAAATACACTTCTGAAACGAAGAATCGTCGAATCTGACATAAGCTCGATTAAATCGCGATCTGGCTTGTCGGGTCGGAGTTTCTATTCCAATTTCGCATACTTGCATGCAAATGCACTGATCTAGCACGCGAAACAGCGATTCCGCACAGAAATACACTTCTGAAACGAAGAATCGTCGAATCTGACATAAGCTCGAATAAATGGTGATCGTGCTTGCCGGGTCGGAGTCTCCATTCCAATTTCTCATACTTGCACGCAAATGCACATATCTAGCGCGCAACAGCGATTCCGTAGAGAAATACACTTCTGAAACGAAGAATCGTCGAATCTGACATAAGCTCGAATAAATCGTGATCGTGCTTGCCGGGTCGGAGTTTTCGTGCCAATTTGGCATACTTGCATGCAAATGCACTGATCTAGCACGCGAAACAGCGATTCCGCACAGAAATTCATTTGTGAAACGAATAATCGTCGAATCTGACATAAGCTCGAATAAATCGTGATCGTGCTTGCCGAATCTGAGTTTTCGTGCCAATTTCGCATATTTGCATGCAAATGCACTGATCTAGCGCGCGAAACAGCGATTCCGCACAGAAATACACTTCTGAAACGAAGAATCGTCGAATCTGACATAGGCTCGAATAAATTGTGATCGTTCTTGCCGGGTCGGAGTTTCTGTGCCAATTTTGCATATTTGCATGCAAATGCACTGATCTAGCACGCGAAACAGCGATTCCGCACAGAAATACACTTCTGAAACGAAGAATCGTAGAATCTGACATAAGCTCGAATAAATCGTGATCCTGATTGCCGGGTCGGAGTTTCTATTCCAATTTGGCGTACTTGCATGCAAATGCACTGATATAGCACGCGAAACAGCGATTCCGCACAGAAAGACACTTCTGAAACGAAGAATCGTCGAATCTGATATAATCTCGAATAAATGGTGATCGTGCTTGCCGGGTCGGAGTTTCTATTCCAATTTCTCATACTTGCATGCAAATGCACAGATCTAGCGCGCGAAACAGCGATTCCGCACAGAAATACTCTTCTGACATAAGCTCGAATAAATCGTGATCGTGCTTGCCGGGTCGGAGTTTTCGTGCCAATTTGGCATACTTGCATGCAAATGCACTGATCTAGCACGCGAAACAGCGATTCCGCACAGAAATTCATTTGTGAAACGAATAATCGTCGAATCTGACATAAGCTCGAATAAATCGTGATCGTGCTTGCCGAATCTGAGTTTTCGTGCCAATTTCGCATATTTGCATGCAAATGCACTGATCTAGCGCGCGAAACAGCGATTCCGCACAGAAATACACTTCTGAAACGAAGAATCGTCGAATCTGACATAGGCTCGAATAAATTGTGATCGTGCTTGCCGGGTCGGAGTTTCTGTGCCAATTTCGCATATTTGCATGCAAATGCACTGATCTCGCACGCGAAACAGCGATTCCGCACAGAAATACACTTCTGAAACGAAGAATCGTCGAATCTGACATAGGCTCGAATAAATTGTGATCGTGCTTGCCGGGTCGGAGTTTCTATTCCAATTTCGCATACTTGCATGCAAATGCACTGATCTAGCACGCGAAACAGCGATTCCGCACAGAAATACACTTCTGAAACGAAGAATCGTAGAATCTGACATAAGCTCGAATAAATCGTTATCGTGCTTGTCGGGTCGGAGTTTTTATTCCAATTTCGAATACTTGCATGCAAATGTACTGATATAGCACGCGAAACAGCGATTCCGCACAGAAATACGCTTCTGAAACTAAGAATTGTCGAATCTGACATAAGCTCGAATAAATGGGGATCGTGCTTGCCGGGTCGGAGTTTTCGTGCCAATTTGGCATACTTGCATGCAAATGCACTGATCTAGCACGCGAAACAGCGATTCCGCACAGAAATACACTTCTGAAACGAAGAATCGTCGAATCTGACATAAGCTCGAATAAATGGTGATCGTGCTTGCCGGGTCGGAGTCTCTATTCCAATTTCTCTTACTTGCACGCAAATGCACATATCTAGCGCGCAACAGCGATTCCGTAGAGAAATACACTTCTGAAACGAAGAATCGTCGAATCTGACATAAGCTCGAATAAATCGTGATCGTGCTTGCCGGGTCGGAGTTTTCGTGCCAATTTGGCATACTTGCATGCAAATGCACTGATTCCGCACAGAAATTCATTTGTGAAACGAATAATCGTCGAATCTGACATAAGCTCGAATAAATCGTGATCGTGCTTGCCGAATCTGAGTTTTCGTGCCAATTTCGCATATTTGCATGCAAATGCACTGATCTAGCGCGCGAAACAGCGATTCCGCACAGAAATACACTTCTGAAACGAAGAATCGTCGAACCTGACATAGGCTCGAATAAATTGTGATCGTTCTTGCCGGGTCGGAGTTCCTGTGCCAATTTTGCATATTTGCATGCAAATGCACTGATCTAGCACGCGAAACAGCGATTCCGCACAGAAATACACTTCTGAAACGAAGAATCGTCGAATCTGACATAAGCTCGATTAAATCGCGTTCTTGCTTGTCGGGTCGGAGTTTCTATTCCAATTTCGCATACTTGCATGCAAATGCACTGATCTAGCACGCGAAACAGCGATTCCGCACAGAAATACACTTCTGAAACCAAGAATCGTAGAATCTGACATAAGCTCGAATAAATCGTTATCGTGCTTGTCGGGTCGGAGTTTTTATTCCAATTTCGCATACTTGCATGCAAATGTACTGATATAGCACGCGAAACAGCGATTCCACACAGAAATACACTTCTGAAACGAAGAATCGTCGAATCTGACATAAGATCGATTAAATCGCGATCTTGCTTGCCGGGTCGGAGTTTCTATTCCAATTTCGCATACTTGCATGCAAATGCACTGATCTAGCACGCGAAACAGCGATTCCGCACAGAAATACACTTCTGAAACGAAGAATCGTAGAATCT
>NW_027471554.1:0-23839 GCF_051020765.1 Lasioglossum baleicum
CGAAGTTAAGAAATTATAGCATCCAATGATACGAGACATAGCTACCCACAGAGTATGAATCTAAATAGATCTCGAATCAGTAATATTAAACAACATGATCTTCACAGAATTTCTGATTATTCTAGTTATAAATTTTTGTCATCGTCACAAATTAAAACGAAGTAAAGGAATTATAGCATCCAATGATACGAGACATACCTAACCTCAAAGGATGAATCTAAATAAAACTAGAATGGGAAATTTTGAACAACATGTTCTTCACGGAATTACCGATTATTCTAGATGTAAATTTTTTTCATTGACAGAAATTAATACGAAGATATGGAATTATAGTATCCAATGATACTAGATATACCTAACCTCAAAGTAAGAATCTAAATAAATCTGGAATCAGGAATATTTAAAAACATGTTCTTCACAGAATTTCCTATTATTGTATATATCAACATTTATCATCGTCACAAATTAATACGAAGTTAAGGAATAATAGCATCCAATGATACGAGGCATTCTTAACCTCAAAGTATGAATCTAAATAAATCCTGAATCAGGGATATTTAACATGTTCTTCACAGAGTTTCTGACTAATCTAGGTGTAACCTTTTGTCACAGACAGAAATCAGTACGAAGTTAAGGAATTATAGTATCCAATGATACGCGGGCATACCTAACATCAAAGTAAGAATCTAAATAAATCCATAATCACGTGTATTTAACAACATGTTCTTCACAGAATTTCCGACTGTTGACGATATAAATTGTTATCATCATCAGAAATTAATGCGAAGTTAAGGAACAATAGCATTTAATGATACGAGGCATACTTAACATCAAAGTATGAATCAAAATAAATATAGAATCAGGAATATTTACCAACATGTTCTTCACAGAATTTCTGATTATTCTGGTTATAAATTTTTGTCATACACAGAAATTAATACGAAGTTAGGGAATTATGGTATCCAATGATAGGAGATATACTTAACATCAAAGTATGAATCAAAACAAATCTAGAATCAGGAATATTTACCAACATGTTCTTCGCAGAATTTCTGATTATTCTGGTTATAAATTTTTGTCATAGACAGAAATTAATACGAGGTTAGGGAATTATGGTATCCAATGATAGGAGATATACCTAACCT
The DNA here is from genome assembly GCF_051020765.1 of Lasioglossum baleicum. Lineage (NCBI taxonomy): Eukaryota > Metazoa > Arthropoda > Insecta > Hymenoptera > Halictidae > Lasioglossum > Lasioglossum baleicum. The sequence goes on from NW_027471554.1 coordinate 1,146, forward strand.
CAAAGCAGGAATCTAAATAAATCTAGGAACAAAAATATTTAATAACATGTCCTCCACAGAATTTCGATCATTCTGGTTATAAATTTTTGTCATAGGCAGAAATTAATGCGAAGTTAAAGAATTATAGTATCCAATAATAGAAGACATACCTAACATAAAAGAACGAATCTAAATAAATCTATAATCAGAAATATTTAATAACATGTCCTACACACAATTTCTGATTATTCTGCTTATAAATTTTTGTCATAGACAGAAATTAATACGAAGTTAAGGAATTCTAGTATCCAATGGTACGAAACATACCTAACCTCAATGTTTGAATCTAAAGGAATCTAGAACCGGAAATATTTAACAACATGTTCTTCACATAATTTCCGACTGTTCCAGATATAAATTGTTATCATCACCAGAAATTAATACGAAGTTAAGGAATTATAGCATCCAATGATACGTGACATACTTAACCTCAATGTATGATTCTAAATAAATCTAGAATCAGAAATATTTAACAACATGTTGCACACAGAATTTCTGATCATTCTGGTTATAAATTTTTGTCATAGACAGAAATTAATACGAAGTTAGGGAATTGTAGTATCCAATAATAGGAGACATACCTAACATAAAAGCAGGAATCTAAATAAATGTAGAATCAGAAATGTTTAAAAACATGTTCGACACAGAATTTCCGATTATTCCATATATAAATTTATACCATCGTCACAAATTAATATGAAGTTAAGGAATAATAGCATCCAATGATACGCGGCATACCTAACCTCAAAGTAGGAATCTGAATAAATCTAGAATCAGGAATATTTACCAACATGTACTTCACAGAATTTCTGATTATTCTGGTTATAAATTTTTGTCATAGACAGAAATTAATACGAAGTTAGGGAATTATGGTATCCAATGATAGGAGATATACCTAAGCTCAAAGCTGGAATCTAAATAAATCTAGAATCAGAAATATTTAATAACATGTCCTCCACAGAATTTCGATCATTCTGGTTATAAATTTTTGTCATAGGCAGAAATTAATGCGAAGTTAAAGAATTATAGTATCCAATAATAGAAGACATACCTAACATAAAAGAAGGAATTTAAATAAATCTATAATCAGAAATATTTAACAACATATCCTACACAGAATTTCTGATTATTCTGCTTATAAATTTTTGTCATAGACAGAAATTAATACGAAGTTAAGGAATTATGGTATCCAATGGTACGAAACATACCTAACCTCAATGTTTGAATCTAAAGGAATCTAGAACCGGAAATATTTAACAACATGTTCTTCACATAATTTCCGACTGTTCCAGATATAAATTGTTATCATCACCAGAAATTAATACGAAGATAAGGAATTATAGCATCCAATGATACGTGACATACTTAACCTCAATGTATGATTCTAAATAAATCTAGAATCAGAAATATTTAACAACATGTTGCACACAGAATTTCTGATCATTCTGGTTATAAATTTTTGTCATAGACAGAAATTAATACGAAGTTAGGGAATTGTAGTATCCAATAATAGGAGACATACCTAACAAAAAAGCAGGAATCTAAATAAATGTAGAATCAGAAATGTTTAAAAACATGTTCGTCACAGAATTTCCGATTATTCCATATATAAATTTATATCATCGTCACAAATTAATATGAAGTTAAGGAATTATATTATCCAATGATACGAGACATACCTAACCTCAAAGTATGAATCTAAATAAATCTAGAATCAGAATATTTATCAACATGGTCCTCACAGAAATCCTGATTATTCTGGTTATAAATTTTTGTCATAGACAGAAATTAATACGATGTTAAGGTATTATAGTATCCAATGATACGAGACATACTTAACCTCAATGTATGATTCTATATGAATCTAGAATCAGGAATATTTAACAACATGGTCCTCACTGAATTTCTGGATAATCTAGTAATAACTTTTTGTCACAGACAGAAATTAGTACGAAGTTAAGGAATTATAGTATCCAATGATACGAGACATACCTAACCTCAAAGTTGGAATTAAAATAAATCGAGAATCAGGGATATTTAATAACATGTTGCACACAGAATTTCTGATTATTCTAGTTAAAAATTTGTTTCATAGACAGTAATTAATACGAAGTTAAGGTATAATAGTATCCAATGATACGAGGCATACCTAACCTCGAAGTATCCATCTAAACATATATAAAATCAGGAATAATTAGCTACATGGTTCTCACAGAATTCCTGATTATTCTAGTTATAATTTTGTGTCATAGACAGAAATAAATTCGAATTTAATGAATTATAGTATCCAATGATACGAGACATATCTAACCTCAAATTAAGAATCTAAATAAATTTAGAATAAGAAAAATTTAAAAACATGTTCATCACACAATTTCCGATTATTCTAGTTATATCTTTCTGTCATAGAGAGAAGTTAATACGAAGTTAAGCAATTACAGTATCAAATGATACGAGACATAGTTAACCTCAGAGTATGAACCTAATAAATCTAGATTCCGGAATACTTAACAACATGTTCCACACAGAATTTCTGATTATTCTAGATATAAATTTGTCCCATAGACAGAAATAAATAAGAATTTAAGGAATTATAATATCCAATGATACGAGACATACCTAACCTCAAAGAATGAATCTAAATAAATCTTGAATCAGGAATATTTAGCAACATGGTCCTCACAGAATTTCTGATTATTCTGGTTATGAATTTTTGTCATACACAGAAATTAATACGAAGTTAAGGAATTATAGTATCCAATGATACGAGACATACCTAACCTCAAAGTAAGAATCTGAATAAATCTAGAATCAGGAATATTTAACAACTTGTTCTTCAAAGAATTTCTGATTATTCTGGAAATGAATTATTGTCATAGCACAAAATAATTCGAAGTTAAGGAATTGAAGTATCCAATGATAGGAGACATACCTGACCTCAATGTATGAATCTAAATAAATCTAGAATCAGGAACATTTAACAACATGTTGCACACAGAATTTCTGATTGTTCTAGTTAAAAATTTGTTTCATAGACAGTCATTAATACGAAGTTAAGGTATAATAGTATCCAATGATACAAGACATAAACAACCTCAAATTATGAATCTAAATAAATCTAGAATCAGGAATATTTAGCAACATGGTCCTCACAGCATTCCTGATTATTCTAGTTATATCTTTCTGTCATAGAGAGAAGTTAATACGAAGTTAAGCAATTACAGTATCAAATGATACGAGACATAGTTAACCTCAGATTATGAACCTAATAAATCTAGATTCCGGAATACTTAACAACATGTTCCACACAGAATTTCTGATTATTCTAGATATAAATTTGTCCCATAGACAGAAATAAATAAGAATTTAAGGAATTATAATATCCAATGATACGAGACATACCTAACCTCAAAGAATGAATCTAAATAAATCTTGAATCAGGAATATTTAGCAACATGGTCCTCACAGAATTTCTGATTATTCTGGTTATGAATTTTTGTCATACACAGAAATTAATACGAAGTTAAGGAATTATAGTATCCAATGATACGAGACATACCTAACCTCAAAGTAAGAATCTGAATAAATCTAGCATCAGAAATATTTAAGAACATATTCATCACACAATTTCCGATTATTCTAGATAGAAATTTTTATCATGGTCAGAAATTAATACGAATTGAGGAATAATAGCATCCAATGATACGAGGCATACCTAACCTCAAAGTAAGAATCTAAATAAATCTAGAATCAGGAATATTTAGCAAAATAGTCCTCACATAATTTCTGGTTATTCTACTAAAATTTTTTTGTCATAGACAGAAATTAATACGAAGGTAAGAAATTATAGTATCCAATGATACGACACATACCTAACCTCAAAGGATGAATCTGAATAAATCTAGAATGAGAAATATTTAATAACCTGTCCATCACAGAATAACCGATTCTTCTATATATAAACATTTATCATCGTCACAAATTAATACGAACTTAAGGAATCATACCATCCAATGATACGATTCATTCTTAACCTCACAGTATGAATCTAAATCAATCAATAATCAGGAAGATTTAGTAATATTGTCCTCACATAATTCCTGATGATTCTACTTACAAATTTTTGTCACAGACAGAAATAAATTCGAAGTTAAGGAATTATAGTAACCAATGGTAGGAGACTTACCTAACCTCAAAGTAAGAATCTAAATAAATCTAGAATCAGAAATATTTAAAAACATGTTCATCACCCAATTTCCGATTATTCTAGGTTTAAATTTTTATCATCGTCAGAAATTAATACGATGTAAAGGAATTATAGCATCCAATGATACGAGGCATACCTAACCACAAAGCATGAATCTAAGTAAACGGAAAGACAGGAATTTTTAACAACACGTTCATCACAGAATTTCTGATTATTCTGGTCATAAATATTTGTCATAGACTGAAAATAATACGAAGTTAAAGAATTATAGTTACCAATGATACGAGGCATACCTAACCTCGAAGTATGAATATAAATAAATATAAAATCAGGAATATTTAGCAACATGGTCCTCAAGGAATTCCTGATTATTCTAGTTATAAATATCTGTTACAGACAGAAATTAATACGAAGGTAAGAAATTATAGTATCCAATGATACGACACATACTTAACCTCAAAGGATGAATCTGAATAAATCTAGAATGAGAAATATTTAATAACATGTCCATCACAGAATTACCGATTCTTCTATATATAAACATTTAACATCGTCACAAATTAATACGAAGTTAAGGAATCATACCATCCAATGATACGATTCATTCTTAACCTCACAGTATGAATCTAAATCAATCAATAATCAGGAAGATTTAGTAATATTGTCCTCACATAATTCCTGATGATTCTACTTACAAATTTTTGTCACAGACAGAAATAAATTCGAAGTTAAGGAATTATAGTATCCATTGATACGAGACATACCTAACCTCAAAGTAAGAAACTAAATAAAACTAGAATCAGAAATCTTTAAGAACATGTTCATCACAGGCTTTCCGATTATTCTAGTTATAAATTTTTATCATCGTCAGATATTAATTCGAAATTATGGAATTATAGCGTGCAATGATACGAGACATACCTATCCTCAATGGGAGAATCTAAATAAATCTAGAATCAGAAATATTTAAAAACACGATCTTCACAGAATTTTCGATTATACTTGTTATAAATTTTTGTCATAGTCAGACATTAATACGAGGATAAGGAATTACAGAATCCAATGATACGAGGCATGCCTAACCTCAATCTATGAATTTAAATAAATCTAGAATCAGGAATATTTAACAACTTGTTCTTCAAAGAATTCCTGATTATTCTGGTTATAAATTTTTGTCACAGACAGAAGTTAATACGAAGATAACGAATTATAGTATCCAATGAGACGAGACATATCTAACCTCAAAGTAAGAATCTAAATAAATCTAGAATCAGGAATATTTAACAACATATTCTTCACAGAATTTCCGATTATTCTAGATATAAATTTTTATGATCGTCAGAAATTAATTCGAAATTAAGGAATTATAGCGTCCAATGATACGGAACGTACCTAACCTCAAAGGAAGAATCTAAATAAATCTAGAACCAGAAATATTTAACAACATGTTCTTCACAGAATTTACGATTATTCTGTATTTAAATTATTGCCATAGACAGGAATTAATACGAAGTTATGGAATTATAGTACCCAATGATACGACATATACCTAACCTCAAAGCAAGAATATAAATAAATCTAGAATCAGGTCAATTTACCAACATGGTCCTCAGAGAATTCCTGATTATTCTAGTTATAAATTTTTGACATGGACTGAAATTAATACGAAGTTAAGGATTTATAGCATCCAATGATACGAGGCATACTTAACCTCAAAGTATGAATCTAAATTAATCTGGAATCAGAAATATTTAAAAAATGTTGATCACACAATTTCCTGTTATTTTATATATAAATTTTTATCATCGTCACAAATTAATACGAAGTAAAGGAATTATAGCATCCAATGATACATGATACCAAACCTGAAAGTAAGAATCTAAATAAATCTAGAATCAGGAATATTTAGCAACTTGGACCTCACAGAATTTCTGATTTTTCTAGTTATAAATTTCGGTCGAAGACAGTAATAAATACGTTGCTAGAGAAATATATTATCCAATCATACAATCCATACCTATCTTAAAAGTAAGAGTCTAAATGATTCTAGCATCAGAAATATTTAACAACATGTTCATCACGGAATTTCCGATCATTCTAGATATAAATATTTATCATCGTCAGAAATTATACGAAGATGAGGAATTACAGCATCCAATGATACGAGACGTACCTAACCTCAAATTATGAATCTATATACAACTAGAATCAGAAATATTTAATAACATGTTCATCACGGCACATCAGATTATTCTAGATATACATATTTATCATCGCCATAAATTAATACAAAGTTAACGAATTATAGCAACCAATGATGCGAGATGTACCTAACCTCAAAGCAAGAATATAAATAAATCTATAATCAGAAATATTTAACAACACGATCTTCACAGAATTTTCGATTATTCTTGTTATAAATTTTTGTCATATTCAGACATTAACACGAGGATAAGGAATTATAGTATCCAATGATACGAGAAATACCTAACCTCAATCAATGAATTTAAATAAATCTAGAATCAGGAATATTTAACAACTTGTTCTTCAAAGAATTTCTGATTATTCTGGAAATAAATTATTGTCATAGGCACAAAATAATTCGATGTTAAAGAATAATAGCACCCAATGATACTAGAAATACCTAACCTGAAAGTATTAATCTAAATAAAACTCGAATCAGAAATATTTAGCAGCATGTTCTTCACAGAATTTCCGATTATTCTAGATAAAAATTTTTGTCATAGACAGAAATTAGTACGAAGGTAAGAAATTATAGCATTCAATGATACGAGACACACCGAACGTCAAAGTATGAATCTAACTAAAACTACAATCAGAAATATTTAACAACTTGTTCTGCACAGGATTTCCGTTTATTCTAGGTATAAATTTTTATCATCGTCAGAAATTAATACGAAGTTCAGAAATTATAGCATCCAATGAGACGAGGCATTCTTAACCTCAAAGTATGAATTTAAGTAAAACTAGAATCAGAAATATTTAACAACATGTTCTCCACAGAATTTCTGATTAGTATAGTTATAAATTTTTATCATCGTCAGAAATTAATACGAAGTCAAGTAATTGTAACACCCAATGGTACGAGACATACCTAACCTCAAAGTATGAATCTAAGTAAATCTAGAATCAGGAATCTTTGACAACATGCTCATCACGGAATTCCCGGTTATTCTATATATAAATTTTTATCCTCGACACAAATTAATACGAAGCTATGGAATTATAGTATCCAATGATACGAGACGTACCTAACCTCAAATTATGAATCTATATACAACTGGAATCAGAAATATTTAATAACATGTTTATCACGGCACATCCGATTATTCTAGATATACATATTTATCATCGTCAAAAATTAATAAAAAGTTAACGAATTATAGCAACCAATGACACGAGATGCACCTAACCTCAAAGCAAGAATATAAATAAATCTAGAATCAGAAATATTTAACAACATGTTCGTCACAGAATTTCCGATTATTCTACATATAAATATTTATGAAGGTCAAAATTAATGCGAAGATAAGGAATAATAGCATCCAATGATACGAGGCATACTTAACCTCAAAGTATGAATCTAAATTAATCTAGAATCAGAAATATTTAAAAAATGTTCATCACACAATTTCCTGTTATTTTATATATAAATTTTTATCATCGTCACAAATTATTACGAAATAAAGGAATTATAGCATCCAATGATACGTAACATACCTAACCTGAAAGTAAGAATCTAAATAAAATAAGAATCGGAAATATTTAACATGTTCTTCACAGAATTTCTGATTATTCTGGATATAAATTTTTGTCATAGACAGAAATTAATACGAAGTTTGGGAATTATACTATCCAATGATAGGAGACATACCTAACCTCAAAGCAGGAATCTAAATAAATCTAGAATCAGAAATATTTAACAACATGGCCTTCCAGAATTTCCGATTATTCTAGATATAAATTTTTGTCATAGACAGAAATCAATACGAAGGTAGGAAATTATAGCATCCAATGATACGAGACATACCTAACCTCAAAGTAAGAATCTAAATAAGACTAGAATCAGAAATATTTAACAACAAGTTCTCCACAGAATTTCTTATTATTATAGTTATAAATTTTTATTATCGTCAGAAATTAATACGAAGTTAAGGAATTATAGCACCCAATGGTACGAGACATACCTAACCTCAAAGTATGAATCTAAGTAAATCTAGAATCAGGAATCTTTGACAACATGCTCATCACCGAATTTCCTGTTATTCTATATATAAATTTTTATCATCGTTACAAATTAATACGAAGTAAAGGAATTATAGCATCCAACTATAAGAGACATACCTAACCTGAAAGTAAGAATCTAAATAAAATTAGAATCGGAAATATTTAGAACACGTTCTTCAGAGAATTTCCGTTTATTCTAGTAATATATCTTTATTATCGTCACAAATTAATACGAAGATAAGAAATTATAGCATCCAGTGACACGAGACATACGTATCCTCAAAGTATGAATATGAATAAAACTAGAATCTGAAATTTTTAACAACATGTTCTTCACAGAATTTCCTCTTATTCTCGATATATTTTTTTTTGTCATCGTCTGAAATTAACACGAAGTCAAGGAACTATAGCATCCATCGATACGAGGCATACTTAACCTCAGGATATGATTTTAAATAAACCTAAAATCAGGAATATTTAACAACATGTTCTTCTCAGAATTTCTGACTAATCGAGTTATATCTTTTTGTCACAGACAGAAATTAATACGATGTTAAGGAGTAATAGTATCCAATATTACGAGACATACCAAACCTCGAAGAGTAAATCTAAATAAATCACAAGTCAGGAATATTTAGCAACATGGTCCTCACAGAATTCCTGATTATTCAAGTTATTATTTTTTGTCATCGACAAAAATAAATACGAAGTTAAGGAATTATAGTATCCAATGATACGAGACATACCTAACCTCAAAGTGTGAATCAAAATAAATCCAGAGTCAGGGGTGTTTAGCAACATGGACCTTACAGAATTCCTGCTTATTCTAGTTATAAATTTTTGTCATAGACAGAAATTAATACGAAGTTAAGGAATGATAGTATGCAATGACTCGAAGCATACCTAACCTGAAAGTAACAATCCAAATAAAAGGAGAATCAGAAATATTTAACAACATGTTCTTCACAGATTTTCCGATTATTCTAGTTATAAATTTTTATCATCGTCATAACCCAACACGAAGTTATGGAATTATAGAATCCAATGACTCGAGACATACCTAACCTCGAAGTATGAATGTAAATAAATCACAAGTCAGGAATATTTAGCAACATGGTCCTCACAGAATTCCTGATTATTCTAGATATAAATTTTTGACATAGACAGAATAATGCGAAGTTAAAGAATTAAAGTTTCCAATGATACGTGATATACGTAACCTAAATGAAGGAATATAAATAAATCTAGAATCAGGAATATTTAACAACATGTTCTTCACAGATTTTCCAATTGCTCTAGATGTAAATTTTTATCATCGTCGGAAATTAATTCGAAGTTGAGGAATTATAGCGTCCAATGATACGAGACATACATAGACTCAAAGTAGGAATCTAAATAAATCTTGAATCAGAAATATTTATTAACGAGGTCCGCACAGAATTCCTGATTATTCTAGTTATTAATTTTTGTCATAGACAGAAATAAATACGAAGTTAAGGATTAATAGCATCCAATGATACGAGATATAGTTAACCTCAAAGTAGGAATCTGAATAAATCTAGAATGAGAAATATTTAACAACATGTTCTACACAGAATTTCCGATTATTCTATATATAAATATTTGTCATCGTCACAAATTAATATGAAGTTAAGGAATTATAGTATCCAATATTACGAGACATACCTAACCTCGGATTATGAATCTAAATAAATACAGAATCAGGAATATTTAACGTGTTCATCACAGAATTTCTGATTATACGAGATATAAGTTTTTGTTATAGACAGAAACTAATACGAATTTAAGGAACTATAATATCCAATGATACGAAACATACCTAACCTCAAAGTAAGAATCCAAATAAATCTAGCATCAGAAGTATTTAACATATTCACCACAGAATTTCCGATTATGCTAGTAATAAATTTTTAGTGTCTTCACAAACTAATACGTAGTTATGAAATTATAGCATCCAATGATACTAGACGTACCTAACGTCAAAGTATGAATCTAAGTAGATGCAGAATCAGGAATATTTAACAACATGTTCATCACAGAATTTCAGATTATTCAAGTTATTAGTTTTTGTTATAGACAGAAACTAATACGAAGTTAAGGAATTATAGTATCCAATGATACGAGGCATACCTAACCTCAAAGGAAGATTCAAAATAAATCCAGAATCAGAAGTATTTAACAACATGTTCTCCACAGAATTTCAGATTATTATAGTTATAAATTTTTATCATCGTCAGAAATTAGTTCAAAGTTAAGGAATAATAGCATCCAATGATACGAGGCATGCTTAACCTCAAATTATGAATCCACATAAAACTAGAATCAGGAAAATGTACCTACATGTTCTTCACAGAATTTCTGATTATTCCAGTTACATATCGTTGTCACAGACGGAGATTAATACAAAGTTACGGAATTATAGGAACCAATAATACGAGATTTACCTAACCTCAACGCAAGAATATAAATAAATCTAGAATCACGAATATTTAACAACATGTTCTCCACAGAATATCAGATTATTATAGTTATTAATTTTTATCATAGTCAGAAAATAGTACAAAGTTAAGGAATAATACCATCCAATGATACGAGGCATACTTAACCTCAAAGTATGAATCTAAATAAAACTAGAATCAGGAATATTTAACAACATGTTCTTCGCAGAATTTCCGATCATTCCAGATATAAATTTTTATCATGGTCAGAAATTAATGCGAATTTAAGGAATAATATCATCCAATGGTACGAGGCATACTTAACCTCAAAGTATGAATCTAAATAAATCTAGAATCAGGAATATTTACCAACATGTTCTTCACAGAATTGCTGATTATTCTGGTTATAAATTTTGGTCATAGACAGAAGTTAATACGAAGTTAAGGAATTACAGTATCCAATGATACGAGATATAGCTAACCTCAGAGTAGGAATCAGAATAAATCTAGAATGAGAAGTATTTAATGTCATGTCCATCACAGATTTTCCGATTGTTCCATATATAAACAGTTATCATAGTCACAAGTTAATACGAAGTTAAGGAATAATAGCATCAAATGCTACGAGGAATACTTAACCTCAAAGTTAAAATCTAAATGAAACTTGAATCAGAAATATCTTACAGCATGTTCTACACAGAATTTCCGATTATTCTAGTTATAACTTTTTGTCATAGGCAGAAATTAATACGAAATTATGGAATTATAGTAGCCAAACACGCAAGACGTACCTAACCTCAACGTATGAATCTGAATATAAATAGAATCAGAAATATTTAACAACATGTTCTTCGCAGAATTTTTGATTATTCTTGATATAAATTTCTATCATCGTCAGAAATTAATACGAAGTTAGGGAATTATAATATCCAATGATACGAGATATACCTATCCTGGAAGTAAGAATCTCTATAAATCTACAATGAGAAATATTTAACAACATGTCCATCACAGAATTTCCGATTATTCGATATATACATTTTTATCATCGTCAGAAATTAATGCGAAGCTATGTACTAATAGCATTCAACGATACGGGGCATAGCTAACCTCAAAGTATGAATATAAATCAAATTAGAATCTGAAATATTTAACAACATGCTCATCACCGAATTTCCTGTTATTCTGTATATAAATTTTTATCATCGTCACAAATTAATACGAAGTAAAGGAATCATAGCATCCAATGATACGAGACATACCTAACCTGAAAGTAAGAATCTAAATAAAATAAGAATCGGAAATATTTAACAACATGTACTTCACAGAATTTCTGATTATTCTGGATATAAATTTTTGTCGTAGACAGAAATTAATACGAAGTTAAGGAGTAAAAGTATCCAATATTACGAGACATACCAAACCTCGAAGAGTAAATCTAAATAAATCACAAGTCAGGAATATTTAGCAACATGGTCCTCACAGAATTTCTGATTATTCAAGTTATTATTTTTTGTCATCGACAAAAATAAATACGAAGTTAAGGAATTATAGTATCCAATGATACGAGACATACCTAACCTCAAAGTGTGAATCAAAATAAATCCAGAGTCAGGGGTGTTTAGCAACATGGACCTTACAGAATTCCTGCTTATTCTAGTTATAAATTTTTGTCATAGACAGAAATTAATACGAAGTTAAGGAATTACAGCATCCAATGATACGAGACGTACCTAACCTCAAATTATGAATCTATATACAACTAGAATCAGAAATATTTAATAACATGTTCATCACGGCACATCAGATTATTCTAGATATACATATTTATCATCGCCATAAATTAATACAAAATTAACGAATTATAGCAACCAATGATGCGAGATGTACCTAACCTCAAAGCAAGAATATAAATAAATCTATAATCAGAAATATTTAACAACACGATCTTCACAGAATTTTCGATTATTCTTGTTATAAATTTTTGTCATAGTCAGACATTAACACGAGGATAAGGAATTATAGCATCCAAAGATACGAGAAATACCTAACCTCTAAATATGAATCTAAATAATTCTAGAATCAGGAATATTTAGCATCATGGTCCACACAGAATTCCTGATTATTCTGGTTATAAATTTTTGTCACAGACAGAAGTTAATACGAAGATAACGAATTATAGTATCCAATGAGACGAGACATATCTAACCTCAAAGTAAGAATCTAAATAAATCTAGAATCAGAAATATTTAATAACGTGGTCCGCACAGAATTCCTGATTATTCTAGTTATTAATTTTTGTCATCGACGGAAATTAATACGAAGTTACGGAATTATAGTGTCCAATGTTACGAGACATACCTAACCTCAATGAAGGAATATAAATAAATCTAGAATCAGAAATATTTAACAACATGTACTTCACAGAATTTACGATTATTCTGTATTTAAATTATTGCCATAGACAGGAATTAATACGAAGTTATGGAATTATAGTACCCAATGATACGACATATACCTAACCTCAAAGCAAGAATATAAATAAATCTAGAATCAGGTCAATTTACCAACATGGTCCTCAGAGAATTCCTGATTATTCTAGTTATAAATTTTTGACATGGACTGAAATTAATACGAAGTTAAGGATTTATAGCATCCAATGATACGAGGCATACTTAACCTCAAAGTATGAATCTAAATTAATCTGGAATCAGAAATATTTAAAAAATGTTCATCACACAATTTCCTGTTATTTTATATATAAATTTTTATCATCGTCACAAATTAATACGAAGTAAAGGAATTATAGCATCCAATGATACATGATACCAAACCTGAAAGTAAGAATCTAAATAAATCTAGAATCAGGAATATTTAGCAACTTGGACCTCACAGAATTCCTGATTTTTCTAGTTATAAATTTCGGTCGAAGACAGAAATAAATACGTTGCTAGAGAAATATATTATCCAATCATACAATCCATACCTATCTTAAAAGTAAGAGTCTAAATGATTCTAGCATCAGAAATATTTAACAACATGTTCATCACGGAATTTCCGATCATTCTAGATATAAATATTTATCATCGTCAGAAATTAATACGAAGATGAGGAATTACAGCATCCAATGATACGAGACGTACCTAACCTCAAATTATGAATCTATATACAACTAGAATCAGAAATATTTAATAACATGTTCATCACGGCACATCAGATTATTCTAGATATACATATTTATCATCGCCATAAATTAATACAAAATTAACGAATTATAGCAACCAATGATGCGAGATGTACCTAACCTCAAAGCAAGAATATAAATAAATCTATAATCAGAAATATTTAACAACACGATCTTCACAGAATTTTCGATTATTCTTGTTATAAATTTTTGTCATAGTCAGACATTAACACGAGGATAAGGAATTATAGTATCCAATGATACGAGAAATACCTAACCTCAATCTATGAATTTAAATAAATCTAGAATCAGGAATATTTAACAACTTGTTCTTCAAAGAATTTCTAATTATTCTGGAAATAAATTATTGTCATAGGCACAAAATAATTCGATGTTAAAGAATAATAGCACCCAATTATACGAGACATACCTAACCTCAAAGAAGAATCTCAATAAATCTAGAATCAGGAATATTTAACAACATATCTTCACAGAATTTCCGATTATTCTAGTTATATAATTAGGTCATAGACAGAAATTAATAAGAAGTTAAGGAATTATAGTATCCAATGATACGAGACATACATAACCTCAAAGTCGGAATCTAAATAAATCTTGAATAAGAAATATTTAATAACGAGGTCCGCACATAATTCCTGATTATTCTAGATATAAATTTTTATCATCGTCAGAAATTAATACGAAGTAAAGGAATCACAGCATCCAATGATACGAGAGACACCTAACCTCAAAGTAAGAATCTAAACAAAACTTCAATCAGGAATATTTAACAACATGTTCTTCACAGAATTTCCGATTATTCTAGATATAAATTTTTGTCACAGACAGAAATAAATTCGAATTTAATGAATTATAGTATCCAACGATACGAGACATACCTAACCTCAAATTAAGAATCTAAATAAATCTAGAATCAGAAATATTTAAAAACATGTTCATCACACAATTACCCATTATTCTAGTTATAACTTTTTGTCATAGACAGCAATAAATACGAAGTTAAGGATTAATAGCATCCAATGATACGAGATATAGTTAACCTCAAAGTAGGAATCTGAATAAATCTAGAATGAGAAATATTTAACAACATGTTCTACACAGAATTTCCGATTATTCTATATATAAATATTTGTCATCGTCACAAATTAATATGAAGTTAAGGAATTATAGTATCCAATATTACGAGACATACCTAACCTCGGATTATGAATCTAAATAAATACAGAATCAGGAATATTTAACGTGTTCATCACAGAATTTCTGATTATACGAGATATAAGTTTTTGTTATAGACAGAAACTAATACGAATTTAAGGAACTATAATATCCAATGATACGAAACATACCTAACCTCAAAGTAAGAATCCAAATAAATCTAGCATCAGAAGTATTTAACATGTTCACCACAGAATTTCCGATTATGCTAGTAATAAATTTTTAGTGTCTTCACAAACTAATACGTAGTTATGAAATTATAGCATCCAATGATACTAGACGTACCTAACGTCAAAGTATGAATCTAAGTAGATGCAGAATCAGGAATATTTAACAACATGTTCATCACAGAATTTCAGATTATTCAAGTTATTAGTTTTTGTTATAGACAGAAACTAATACGAAGTTAAGGAATTATAGTATCCAATGATACGAGGCATACCTAACCTCAAAGGAAGATTCAAAATAAATCCAGAATCAGAAGTATTTAACAACATGTTCTCCACAGAATTTCAGATTATTATAGTTATTAATTTTTATCATAGTCAGAAAATAGTACAAAGTGAAGGAATAATACCATCCAATGATACGAGGCATACTTAACCTCAAAGTATGAATCTAAATAAAACTAGAATCAGGAATATTTAACAACATGTTCTTCGCAGAATTTCCGATCATTCCAGATATAAATTTTTATCATGGTCAGAAATTAATGCGAATTTAAGGAATAATATCATCCAATGGTACGAGGCATACTTAACCTCAAAGTATGAATCTAAATAAATCTAGAATCAGGAATATTTACCAACATGTTCTTCACAGAATTGCTGATTATTCTGGTTATAAATTTTGGTCATAGACAGAAGTTAATACGAAGTTAAGGAATTATAGTATCCAATGATACGAGATATAGCTAACCTCAGAGTAGGAATCAGAATAAATCTAGATTGAGAAGTATTTAATGTCATGTCCATCACAGATTTTCCGATTGTTCCATATATAAACAGTTATCATAGTCACAAGTTAATACGAAGTTAAGGAATAATAGCATCAAATGCTACGAGGAATTCTTAACCTCAAAGTTAAAATCTAAATGAAACTTGAATCAGAAATATCTTACAGCATGTTCTACACAGAATTTCCGATTATTCTAGTTATAACTTTTAGTCATAGGCAGAAATTAATACGAAATTATGGAATTATAGTAGCCAAACACGCAAGACGTACCTAACCTCAACGTATGAATCTGAATATAAATAGAATCAGAAATATTTAACAACATGTTCTTCGCAGAATTTTTGATTATACTTGATATAAATTTCTATCATCGTCAGAAATTAATACGAAGTTAGGGAATTATAATATCCAATGATACGAGATATACCTATCCTGGAAGTAAGAATCTCTATAAATCTACAATGAGAAATATTTAACAACATGTCCATCACAGAATTTCCGATTATTCGATATATACATTTTTATCATCGTCAGAAATTAATGCGAAGCTATGTACTAATAGCATTCAACGATACGGGGCATAGCTAACCTCAAAGTATGAATATAAATAAATCTAGAATCAGGAATATTTAGCAACATGGTCTTCACAGAATTACTCATTATTCTAGATATAAATTTTTATCATCGTCACAAGTTAATACGAAGTTAAGGAATTATAGTATCCAATGATACGAGATATAGCTAACCTCAAAGTAGGAATCTGAATAAATCTCGAATGAGAAATATTTAATAACGTGGCCATCACAGATTTTCGGATTATTCTATATATAAACATTTATAATCGTCACAAATTAATACGAAGTTAAGGAATTGTGGCATCCAATGATACGAGGCATTCTTAACCTCAAAGCGAGAATCTAAATGAAACTTGAGTCAGAAATATTTAACAACATGTTCTACACATAATTTCCGATTATACTAGTTATAAATTATTGTCATAGTCAGAAATTAATACGAAGTTATGGAAATATAGTATCCAATGATACGAGACATACCTAACCTCAAAATGTGAACCTAAATAAATCTAGAATCAGGAATATTTAGCAACATGGTCCTCACAGCATTCCTGATTATTCTAGTTATATCTTTCTGTCACAGACAGAAATTAATACGAAGTTAAGGAATAATAGTATCCTATGATTCGAGACATACCGAACCAAAAAGTAAGAATCTAAATAAAACTTGAATCAGAAATATTTAACAGCATGTTCTTGACAAAATTTCCGATTATTCTATATATTAATTGATGTCATAGGCAGAAATTAATACGAAGTTAGGGAATTATAGTATCCAATGGTAGGAGACATACCTAACCTCAAAGCAGGAATCTAAATAAATCTAGAATCAGAAATATTTAACAAAGTGTTCTTCACAGAATTTCCGATTATTTAAGATATTTAATTTTAATCATCGTCAGAAATTGATACGAAGTTAAGGAATTGTAGCATCCAATGATACGAGGAATACCTAACGCAAATCAAGAATATAAATAAATCTGGAATCAGAAATATTTAACAATATGTTCCTAACAGAATTTCCGATTACTCTAGATATTAAATTTTATTATCGATACAAATTAATACGAAGATATGAAATTATAGCATCCAATGATACGAGGCATTCTTAACCTCAAAGCAAGAATCTAAATGAAGCTTGAGTCAGAAATATTTAAAAACATGTTCTTCGCAGAATTTCCGACTATTCTAGATATATATCTCTATCATCGTCAGAAATTAATGCGATGTTAAGGAATAATAGCATCCAATGATACGAGTCATACCTAACCTCAAAGTATGAAGCTACATAAATCTAGAATCAGGAATATTTAGCAACATGGTCCTCACAGAATTACTCATTATTCTAGATATAAATTTTTATCATCGTCACAAGTTAATACGAAGTTATGGAATAATAGCATCCAATGAAACGAGACATACCTAACCTCAAATTAAGAATCTAAATAAATCTAGAATCAGGAATATTTAGCAACATGGACGACCTCACAGAATTCCGGATTATTATAATTATAAATTTCTCTCATAGACCGAAATTATTACGATGTTAAGGAAATGCAGTATCCAACATTACGAGACATACCTAACCTCGAAATGTGAATCTAAATGAATATAAAATCAGGAATATTTAGCTACATGGTCCTCACAGAATTCCTGATTATTCTAGTTATAATGTTTTGTCATAGACAGAAATAAATACGAAGTTAAGGAATTATAGCATCCAAAGATACGAGATATACCTAACCTCAATGCAAGAATATAAATAAATCTAGAATCAGAAATATTTAACAACATTTTCGTCACAGAATTTCGATTATTCCATATATAAATTCTTATCATCGTCCCAAATTAATACGAAGTTAAGGAATAACAGCATCCAATGATACGAGGCATTCTTACCCTCAATGGAGGAGTCTAAATAAAACTTGTATCAGAAATATTTAACAATATGTTCTTGACAGAATTTCCTGTTATTTTATATATAAATTTTTATCATCGTCACAAATTAATACGAAGTAAAGGAATTATAGCATCCAATGATACATGATACCAAACCTGAAAGTAAGAATCTAAATAAATCTAGAATCAGGAATATTTAGCAACTTGGACCTCACAGAATTCATGATTTTTCTAGTTATAAATTTCGGTCGAAGACAGAAATAAATACGTTGCTAGAGAAATATATTAATCCAATCATACAATCCATACCTATCTTGAAAGTAAGAGTCTAAATGATTCTAGCATCAGAAATATTTAACAACATGTTCATCACGGAATTTCGATCATTCTAGATATAATATTTATCATCGTCAGAAATTAATACGAAGATGAGAATTACAGCATCCAATGATACGAGACGTACCTAACCTCAAATTATGAATCTATATACAACTAGAATCAGAAATATTTAATAACATGTTCATCACGGCACATCAGATTATTCTAGATATACATATTTATCATCGCATAAATTAATACAAAGTTAACGAATTATAGCAACCAATGATGCGAGATGTACCTAACCTCAAAGCAAGAATATAAATAAATCTATAATCAGAAATATTTAACAACACGATCTTCACAGAATTTTCGATTATTCTTGTTATAAATTTTTGTCATAGTCAGACATTAACACGAGGATAAGGAATTATAGTATCCAATGATACGAGAAATACCTAACCTCAATCTATGAATTTAAATAAATCTAGAATCAGGAATATTTAACAACTTGTTCTTCAAGAATTTCTGATTATTCTGGAAATAAATTATTGTCATAGGCACAAAATAATTCGATGTTAAAGAATAATAGCACCCAATTATACGAGACATACCTAACCTCAAAGGAAGAATCTCAATAAATCTAGAATCAGGAATATTTAACAACATATTCTTCGACAGAATTTCCGATTATTCTAGTTATATAGTTAGGTCATAGACAGAAATTAATAAGAAGTTAAGGACATAATAGTATCCAATGATACGAGACATACATAACCTCAAAGTCGGAATCTAAATAAATCTTGAATAAGAAATATTTAATAACGAGGTCCGCACATAATTCCTGATTATTCTAGATATAAATTTTTATCATCGTCAGAAATTAATACGAAGTAAAGGAATTACAGCATCCAATGATACGAGAGACACCTAACCTCAAAGTAAGAATCTAAACAAAACTTCAATCAGGAATATTTAACAACATGTTCATCACAGAATTTCCGATTATTCTAGATATAAATTTTTGTCACAGACAGAAATAAATCGAATTTAATGAATTATAGTATCCAACGATACGAGACATACCTAACCTCAAATTAAGAATCTAAATAAATCTAGAATCAGAAATATTTAAAAAACATGTTCATCACACAATTACCCATTATTCTAGTTATAACTTTTTGTCATAGACAGCAATAAATACGAAGTTAAGGATTAATAGCATCCAATGATACGAGATATAGTTAACCTCAAAGTAGGAATCTGAATAAATCTAGAATGAGAAATATTTAACAACATGTTCTACACAGAATTTCCGATTATTCTATATATAAATATTTGTCATCGTCACAAATTAATATGAAGTTAAGGAATTATAGTATCCAATATTACGAGACATACCTAACCTCGGATTATGAATCTAAATAAATACAGAATCAGGAATATTTAACGTGTTCATCACAGAATTTCTGATATACGAGATATAAGTTTTTGTTATAGACAGAAACTAATACGAATTTAAGGAACTATAATATCCAATGATACGAAACATACCTAACCTCAAAGTAAGAATCCAAATAAATCTAGCATCAGAAGTATTTAACATGTTCACCACTGAATTTCCGATTATGCTAGTAATAAATTTTTAGTGTCTTCACAAACTAATACGTAGTTATGAATTATAGCATCAATGATACTAGACGTACCTAACGTCAAAGTATGAATCTAAGTAGATGCAGAATCAGGAATATTTAACAACATGTTCATCACAGAATTTCAGATTATTCAAGTTATTAGTTTTTGTTATAGACAGAAACTAATACGAAGTTAAGGAATTATAGTATCCAATGATACGAGGCATACCTAACCTCAAAGGGAAGATTCAAAATAAATCCAGAATCAGAAGTATTTAACAACATGTTCTCCACAGAATTTCAGATTATTATAGTTATTAATTTTTATCATAGTCAGAAAATAGTACAAAGTTAAGGAATAATACCATCCAATGATACGAGGCATACTTAACCTCAAAGTATGAATCTAAATAAAACTAGAATCAGGAATATTTAACAACATGTTCTTCGCAGAATTTCCGATCATTCCAGATATAAATTTTTATCATGGTCAGAAATTAATGCGAATTTAAGGAATAATATCATCCAATGGTACGAGGCATACTTACCTCAAAGTATGAATCTAAATAAATCTAGAATCAGGAATATTTACCAACATGTTCTTAACAGAATTGCTGATTATTCTGGTTATAAATTTTGGTCATAGACAGAAGTTAATACGAAGTTAAGGAATAATAAGTATCCAATGATACGAGATATAGCTAACCTCAGAGTAGGAATCAGAATAAATCTAGATTGAGAAGTATTTAATGTCATGTCCATCACAGATTTTCCGATTGTTCCATATATAAACAGTTATCATAGTCACAAGTTAATACGAAGTTAAGGAATAATAGCATCAAATGCTACGAGGAATTCTTAACCTCAAAGTTAAAAATCTAATGAAACTTGAATCAGAAATATCTTACAGCATGTTCTACACAGAATTTCCGATTATTCTAGTTATAACTTTTTGTCATAGGCAGAAATTAATACGAAATTATGAATTATAGTAGCCAAACACGCAAGACGTACCTAACCTCAACGTATGAATCTGAATATAAATAGAATCAGAAATATTTAACCCAACAGTTCTTCGCAGAATTTTTGATTATACTTGATATAAATTTCTATCATCGTCAGAAATTAATACGAAGTTAGGGAATTATAATATCCAATGATACGAGATATACCTATCCTGGAAGTAAGAATCTCTAAAAATCTACAATGAGAAATATTTAACAACATGTCCATCACAGAATTCCGATTATTCGATATATACATTTTTATCATCGTCAGAAATTAATGCGAAGCTATGTACTAATAGCATTCAACGATACGGGGCATAGCTAACCTCAAAGTATGAATATAAATAAATCTAGAATCAGGATTATTTAGCAACATGGTCTTCACAGAATTACTCATTATTCTAGATATAAATTTTTATCATCGTCACAAGTTAATACGAAGTTAAGGAATTATAGTATCCAATGATACGAGATATAGCTAACCTCAAAGTAGGAATCTGAATAAATCTCGAATGAGAAATATTTAATAACGTGGCCCATCACAGATTTCGGATTATTCTATATATAAACATTTATAATCGTCACAAATTAATACGAGTTAAGGAATTGTGGCATCCAATGATACGAGGCATTCTTAACCTCAAAGCGAGAATCTAATGAAACTTGAGTCAGAAATATTTAACAACATGTTCTACACATAATTTCCGATTATACTAGTTATAAATTATTGTCATAGTCAGAAATTAATACGAAGTTATGGAAATATAGTATCCAATGATACGAGACATACCTAACCTCAAAATGTGAACCTAAATAAATCTAGAATCAGGGAATATTTAGCAACATGGTCCTCACAGCATTCCTGATTATTCTAGTTATATCTTTCTGTCACAGACAGAAATTAAATACGAAGTTAAGGAATAATTGTATC
>NW_027471555.1:0-23827 GCF_051020765.1 Lasioglossum baleicum
ACAAGGAGTGCATCCCTCTAATTGCAGCCCGAGACCGATCGGCTTTGAGCCGGTGCTGCAGGAAATTGGTAGGAAGGCAATTCATCCTGTAGCAAGATAGCGGACAAGGGGACAGGCTGGAAGGATCCTCGAAACACGCCGGCCAGAGAGAGCGGCCGTGGATCAACGTGATTTCGTGGAATCGAATCACGATAACGCGGCTGTCACGAAACCCTTTCGTGAGCGTCAGCGATCTGTCAGCCCGGTGACGACACCGGCCGATCCTTGGGAATGGACGACGATCCGCAGGATCCAGGGGGGTGGAACAGGTTTCTTTCGCCGCGCCTGTCGATCTAAATTCTCCCGGCCGATGGAAATCACTTTGGATGATTATCCGCTGATTCTTAAGACGGATCGCCGGACGGACGGTCAATCGGGGGAGAGTATAACGTTACCAAGAGGGTAGACACCTTTACAGTGCCCATCATCTGCAAGACACGCGCGTTGACGATGGTCCAAGTGGTGGCGCGTCTAATTGCCAAGACTCGATCGGCCGGATGATCTCGATCGCGACGCGAGCCAACGGAAACAATTATAAACGAGATACGGAAGAAAACAGGGTCCGCAGCGGTGTCGTAAAGGGGCGATAAAAAGGGTCGGAGGGGGAGGGGGCGGAAGAAACACGTGGCGGGGGATCGAGATAACGCGAAACTTTTAAGACGGCCGTGATTTGATTCCGCGCGAGCCCTGTCCTCCCCCGTATTCAAAGTTATAAGAACCAATTTAAAAATCCGGACTCTATCTCTCCTCCCGTCCACTTGCAGCAGCCTCCGCGAAGCGGGCCACGCATCCATCCGAAAGTTAAATCCCGTAATCTTAGTTAAAAGAGGCAATTATAGAGCGGGCTACAAGCGCAGATACGAATGGACCGATAAGGGGAAAACTGATCGCTCGCCTTTCCGTACTTCCGTCTCTCCAACTCTTTCCCTCCGCCGGCCCTTTTATTCCCTCGCTTCCTCCTTTTTTCGCCCCTGCCCGCCCCCCGCCCCTCTTCGTTCTGTCTCGCCGACTGGAAAATAGGAACAGTCTCTCCGCCACGGTAAAAGCATCTCTCCTTCTCTCTCTCCCTCTGCCGCTGGAACTTAAACGACGAACTTTTGTGCGAGGCAGCGGTGTTTCGCGCCGGGAACGTCGAGGCGAAGTTGCAACCGCGACAAAAGCTCTTTTCTCGCCGGGTCCCGCCACCCCAGCCGCCCCTGGCCGTCACCCCGTCGGCCTCGCAATAATAGGCGTTTCTATTCTTGGCCAGGCTGCCGTTAGCCATCTTAGGTGCACGCCCGGCGACTTCTGGTTCAACCGTGAGATGTTTATTTGCGCTATCTATCACGGCCGAGATAACAAGACTGTCGCGGAACTATGCTCGCGAGGTAATTACGCGGGAAATCGAAAGTGACGCACCGCGCGTATCCGTGGCCACGCTCGCGAGATTTGTACGCGTCGCTGGCTCGTCGCTTCGGGCGCTTCGACGTGCCCGATTACGCCATTCTTCTTCCTTTGCCTCCTCTTCCCGTTCCGCGCTATTCGCAGAGGAATCCGATTCGTCGCGTTGCTACGATACGCCAAATATACACGATCCTGTCGATCCTCTTTCACCCTCTTACCGAATTAGAAACTTCGCTCGCCAGAGTCGCAGATGCGAGATGGCAGCGAGAACGACGAGAATTTGATCTCGACTTGTTCGAGGTTCGAAAGAAGACGAGACCACCGGGGTAGATCGAAGAAGAAGAGGCGAAACAGGGAAACGAGAGAAGAGAGAATAACTTATTGTCGTTACATCGACGTTACGTCCTATTCGAGATATGCCTCGCGGGTATCCCGAGAATATATCGAGGAAAGTTGTCGCCAAAGAGGAAACCAGAAGCGTCGGAAATTACGGCGTCTCTCGCCGAGCAAGGTTCACGGGGCCAAAAGGAAATCAAACGCGTGGACTTTCCCGAACTTCCACGAACGCACTGTCTCGACGGGGCGCATTCCCTTCTGCCGCTATTTGTCAACGGGATCCGCTCGAGCGGACCGCGAGGCGTCTCGCTCGCTAGCAGGGCGAATCCCCGAACTCGCCGGCGTTTCGGGCCTAATTTTCACGAGCCGGTGATCGATCACGCCGCGTTCCAGCCCGGCAAACACGGCCACGTGCATACATTTCCACGGCCCCGAAACCAGCCCCGGGCTTTTAGCCGTTCCCTCCCCCTTGGGCCGTGGAAACGCGAAAAAGGCAGCGCTGAAATTCAGCCCCCGCTCTCCTTATCGGCGTCGACCGATTTTTCGTGTTTACTCGCGAGGAGACGTAGTGCCGGCAATACATCAGCGCTGAAACGCGCGCGTGCAAGCATGTTTATGTATAAGTCTCGCGTGGCCACTTTCCGAGCTGAATTTCGATCGAAGCTGACGGTGGATGAGAAGTGGCGCGTGGGATCGCCGAGGAACCCGATGGAAATGCGTGGATCAAATTGATTTCAACGCGTTTATCATTCCCCGAGTCCGCAGTGCTGACGATCGTTCGATAGCGGCCGAGTGATTTTCAAATTGTTGCGCGGATAAATTTTTCCTCCACTTTTCCCCCCGGTTACCTGCGAATAGTTTCACGATAGTCGCGGGAAACACACAGTCGAAAACGGGAACGTTTGAACGATGTTGCTTTTTTTTCTCTCCCACCTTTTTTTTCCGCCGGTATCTGTAACGATATTCCTAGCTGCAGGGGAAAAGAGACAAATCGCCGGGGCTTTGTCTCAAAATTAGCACCGGTTTAATTTCGCGCCCCGGGCTGTCTCCGAATAATGAGGATTAATTTCCAGAAACACGCGGTGTCACTGTAATTTCACGCCGCGTACATCAGCGATGCGCGTTCGACTGCGGAAACAAGACCCGCTGGTTACGACCAAGTATAACGATACGACCGCCCTGCGGAGTAAACCGGAAACTGGTCGAACAGTATCGACTATCGCGAATCTCTTCGATGACTCGGAAGTAAGAAAAATGAACATACGATTAATATTGGACAAGAAAGAAAAGAAAGTCGAATATAAGCAACCAAATAAAATGCTCGTAAAACACGATAAAGAATAATTTAACCGAATAATGGCACGTATCGCGACCGCTATTCCTTCTTTGTATTCTTGCGAAATTCCACGCTGGAACGAGAGGTATATACATATCGGCTTGAAGCAACCCCTTCTTCGTCCGGGCTTCTAATACGTGTTTCGTTTGTTTACGAAACTCCACATTGTACTTTCGTTTCGCCAGGCAGTTCGTCATCCCGTTGAATCGTTCGTAGGAGTAGAACGAACGCAGACGAGGCGAGGCACGAGGTGACGGAGAACGAGAGAAGCAGAATGGTGGTCGTGAAGGGGTGGGGAAGATTCGTGGATAGCGTAGGTTGAACGGACGGAACGAGGGATGGCGGAGGATGCTGGCAGAAGAGGGTAAGAGGGTGAGCGAGCCAGAGAAAGCGCGACAGAGAGAGAGAGAGAGAGAGGGAGAAGGGCAGCGTGTTTGCAGATCCTCTATCGGCCGCTTCAGCCCCCGATCCAGCATCCCCATTCCCGGTAGCTCGGCTTCGCCTCCACCAGCAGCTCCATCCGCCGCCCCTGGAGCTCGGATGGTTTGGGGTAGAGCGGCAGGCGGCGCGAGGCAGATAAGAGAATTGCACTGTCAAGCCGGAATGATATATTTGACCAACATTTCCATATAACCCCGGCAGAGGCGCTCTCGCGCATCACTCCGCTCTCTTACTCTCGGATTCTTCTCCTTCTTCCTCTTTCCGTTCCTGCCCTTTTTTCCTCTGCCATCCTCTCTTTTTTCCCCTCTCCCTCTTTCTCCGACCCATCCTCGCCCCGACCCTCGCCCTATTCCAGTTATCCTCGCTTCCTCTCTTTCGATTTGTTCGATTCGTTTCCTCTTCTCCGACGATTCGTTCCACCCTTTCGCCCCCCGCCGCCTTTTATTTCCTTCCTCCTTCCTCTCTCGCTCTCTCCTCGAGATATTCCTTTTTCCACCCGTATCTTTCGCTTTTCTCCATTTCTCCGCGGCCAGCTTTCTCCATTCTCCGTTCCTCTTCTCCGTCTCGATCTATCCACTACCACCACCTCCGCGACGCCGCCGAGCCGTTGCAACCGAGAGACGCTCCGAAATTACGTTTGGGGTCAGCGCGCTTATTGACAGTTTTATACGCCGACATTCTTATTACAAATCCGGCCGTCCTATAACCGGCGGAGGCGGAATCTCCGTCTCGATACCGCGCCCACCCCCGGCGCAGGCAGATCCGATTTTCTGCTACGAGCTCGAGCCGGCGACACGGAAAAATCGAAGGAATTCCCGCGCCTCGAGCTCGCGATAGATAGAAGCTCGGGGAAATAGCGCCGGCCGGGAACGAGTTACGCCGATTTTAATCCGACACGCGGCGCGGCACGTTAATTCCGCGCGATCATTAGCCGGATGTACGCCGCGAAGGGCGAAGCGAGTCGAGAGCGAGAGCGAAATTAGAAAAAGTAATGAAAACGACGGAATGACGTGTCGTTTCTATCGGTTGGAATAAAGGGAACGTCGCGGCGACCAGTCGCGTGCTTTCCAGCCTTGAATAAGGGGCAATACAATTTAGATAATTAAACAGATATCAGGGAATCGTTATCTGCCGCACGGATGTAAAACAGTTCTATTCCATTGTCCGCGAAAATCTCTTCCGTTGCCTGCTCCTGCCCAACCCTCTTTCCGAAAACGAACAAACGACCGCTGCGCCTCTGCTTTATACTCGCAGTCTACGCGGTCGTCGAATTTTTTCACGATTAGAATCCAGACAAACTTTCTGAAAACTATCCTATCTCGTTTGCTCGATTTCCTTCGTAATTAAATTCCGATTCGTCGTTCCTATCTCGTTACTTCGCTGCTCGACGGGAGGTACACGCTTGCATGTACGACACGTGATCAAAACGAGCGTAATCTCGCTGGAATTAATCGGACGAACATATAAACTGCTAAATATCTAGTTTCGCGACCTGTGCGTGTCGTCTCCGAGCGGAGAGGCACGATGCACGGGCTCGGAAAGGAAAATGTCGGAAAGTCAGAAACTGAATATTAATCGAGAGCGTTGTTAAAGTTGGCGTTCGTCCGTAAGCAAAATATTATTCAGACACGGCGGAGGCGCGAGAACTTTATCGCGGCGAGCGGAACGAAGAGCGGAAGAATTAATTGCGACGGGGTTAGGATTGAAAATTAATCCGCGCTGACTTACGGGGTGTCCGGGCAGTCGCAATCAATTCACCGGGGATCCTTTACCACGCGAATCAGATCGGAATCAGCCAGAAGAAACTCGCTTACTGAAATCAGCCGAATCACGCTGACGCCGCTGTTTATTCCCGGACAGTTCTTCCAGGCGAACGATCTATCACCCGCGCGTACACGGACTGCGCGCGGTGATCGCAGGTGCAGTTTATGAAACGTGATTTATCTTTAACGCGTCGATCTTATTTACGCGATTCGCGAGCGCAAACAACCACGTGCCTCGCTCCGTTTCGCCCAGCCATCAAAACGACCGCGAACACCGGCGATTTATGTCCGAGCACGTGGCCGCTTCCGGTTCTGCTTTTATTTCCCGGACATGTATCGAATCCGCGATACGGGTATCGAGTTTCTCCCGTCTTTGAATTTTCCACTCCGCGCCAGTTTCTCTTCTCAATCGCGCGTGAGGGTTGAGAAAAATCGATCTTCTCGGACGCGCGTAATTCGATAGGTGCGAGAGCGTAGAAAAAATTCGCGATGCGACGTAACGACGAGTAAATCCTCGCGGGGATCGGCGTGGCCGGACGGAACAAGACGTAGTTTTTCGAGGCGGGCCACTCGAATATCCACCGACTGGCATCCCCCGTCGCCAGCGATTTGTCAAAACCGGCGTGGCGCCTGTCATTCGTCTCTTTACTGCGCGATCGTTAACGTGGAGGAGGCGAAGCAGGGTGCGGGAAGCAAGAAGGGGGGACAGAAAAAAAGGAAGAAGAAGAAGAAGAAAGGGAGAAGGAGGAGGATGGACCGAGGGTTGGCCAAAAGAAAGACAAAGAAACGCGGGATCCACGGCGATATTATCTCTTCCATACCGCGGCGCAAGTTCCCCGTGGCACAGTCTCGGCCCCCTGGCGGGCGCTGCGTGTGTTAATTTGAATCGAGAGAGATTACGCGGGGGCTCCCCGCGGCGAGCAGCCATTTTGTATCAAAATGTCGATAAAGGAAGTCAGTGGTCGACCCCTGTGTGCCCGTGCACCAGTCCGACCGATCTACGATCCGTCTCCTAATCGTCGACCCTTACGCCCTCGCTTATCCCTTCTGTATACCTCTATCCCCGTTCATTTCGCAGCTCCATTTGGCTCGCCGTTATCTCCAGCTTTCGCCTCGACTCGCTTATTATTTACGCCCGTCTAATTCCGGAAAGTGGAACTTTTGAGCAAACGGATAGAACGGAACCGCGTCCCGTTGCGGCTACGATTCGTGACCCCGGGTACTTAGACCGATCCTCCACGACCAAGGGACCGCCATTAGTCATTTATTAGTTGGCTATTGTTGTCTCCGCGGGTTCGGTCGCGAGCTAGAGCCGAAGAACGCTCGAGCATCGAGCGTGTCGATCACAGCTGGCTCGGGAGGATTAATTTAATCCAGCGGTTCAGCACATTTCAGCCCCGTTCGAATTTCCTAGATCAAATCTACCGACAGAAGCCTCGTTCCGGGGGCAGTGGGTGGGTCGAGAGGAATTCGGGCCGAAGTTATTGGAGTTCCTCCGCTGGAGCGTAGCGGAGAGAGAGCATTCCAGGGAGCCGTATGACGAGCACAGGAGAGGACATTGACCTGGCCGCGGAGATTTATTCGACCATCTGGTGAACAGGTGAACTTTTCCGACTCCGGCTCGCTGTACCGACCGTTCGAAAGGAGAGATTTTACCTCTTATCTCGTAACATCGAGTCACGCTGCCGCTGCAGATTACGCCTCGAGTGTGACAAACGCGAGCTATCCCCAGCGGCGGAATTTAATTTCGATCCGCGTATTAGCTCGGACGCGGATCGAGGTCTGTGGAACACCGGTCGCGATAACGTCGCGATATTTGTCGTCGACCGTTTTCGACAGGAGTCCAGGAATGCGATCGAACGCGCGATGAAACGATGGACGAAACGAGTCCAAAACGCGGGAGAATTCTTGCGGTTCGAGTTCACTGGGTCTGCTCTGCTCGCGGGAAAAGGTGGAAGAGGAGAGCGGGACGCGGCGAGCGCGTTATATCATCGCCGACATCGTGTAATTCTGCTCGAGCGTACGCGATATGCCCTCTTCTGGCTCGCGCGGCAACACTCTGCACCCCATAAATATCTCTGAATCATCGTCGGTGCCCTTCGTTGTTCTGCCGCCGCTCGAACACATCGCCGGAAACGCGGATACGCTGGCCGCGACCTTATGCTGCCAGTGCGCCGGTGTCTCGTGGAACGCCCGAGAAATATGGCGTCGCTTCCGAGCAACGTCTTCCGCGATATGTTAATTTTATTAATCCGCTACACCCTCGCGGCACTTATTGTCTCATCGAACACCCGAGCAACAGACTTTGTTACACTGTTCTACTTTCGTCCATGGACTGTTATCTTCACGCTCTGCCAATTCGTTTAATTAACCCTCATAGATGATTTAGGTGAAACAAATTTCGATAACCACGATGCACTGTCTACAACGATATTTCCAATTTAAAAAATCTCGCGCGATCGAGTCCGCGTTACGTTCCGAATTCCTATTCTTCAGGAAGAAATATTCCTCTTTCGCATAGAAATTAACCGCAAAATTCTCTGCTAATTTCGCCGGGATTTTCACCTGGAAAATTCCAACCACGACCTCACCATTGACCCCTGTCCGTTGGTATATAGGACAGGCATTCGCAGACCGCGATCAATCGTCGCCCCTTTGTCCGGGCTGTACAGTTTTCAGCCGGCGCGGCGATTTGCCGATCTCGCGCTTCCTGTCGATAGACGGGCGTCGGGAACGGGTCGCGTATTGCGGAACACGCGGCGGCCAGCACGGCCGATCAAATGCTCGCCGGAGCGTTTCGCGCGGTGCTCGTTTGCGCGGAAGACGAGCGGACGCCGGTTGCGGATCGGCCGGTGTCGTTGCCGGGATCGGCGAGCGCGATTGTTTGCTGCACGGCCGATTAAACGATCATTGTACGATTCTACGGGGACCGGTAGTGGCGCGAGCTGCGAGCAAGCCGCGCGGAATATTACGTTTCCAGGACGCGGATGCGACGGAATGGCCCGATCGCGTTTTCGTCACGAGCGCTTTGAATTTCCAACCGGGATAGGTAGGTCGGTGTGTAACGCTCCGATTCGTCGAACAGAACTTCCGAATTTTTGTTCCAACCAGATCCTGCAGTTTCTTTGGAAAAGTTACCGATCTCCAAATTTCTTTCGCCGGAAACGCGAGACGTTTCATCGGAACGAATATTTCAATTGTCGTTCAAGCGCTTAGAGGCTGTGTTATTTTTGCGAAAATCGATCAGAGATAGGTAGAAAGGGGTTGACAGTCGATCAGAGAGATTAAGAAACAGGCTCGACGCGAATCACTGTGATACGACGTCGGGAAATGATAAGACGCGGACGAAATCGTCTCGGTAAATGTCACGGAAAGAAAATATGGCTTCCGACGGAAAACACCCTGGCCTCCAGACATATTATTTGGCACCGACACGTTTATTTCCACTCCGTGTGAAAATGTCGCGTGACACGCGTCACGCCTGTTTCCCTCGCCACGCGACGAGTAAACTCGTCCAAGGAACAATTTCGACGCGTTGTCTATCGAACGGCAAGGAATAACTGTATAATGAAAAAGACGAGCGTGTAACTGGAGGAAATCGCTCGCGATTGCGAAATTGGTCAAACGACCAATGTAATCGGAGACCGTATTCTTGACAACGCCACTTATTTTGCGACTCGCGGCAAGAAAACCAATAAAGATTCGATCTGCGAAAGGGTATCGAGACTGAAATTTCACTCGGTCCTAATTTCGTTTTTAACTCGATGAAAAAGCTACCCGCTGCACCGATACAATGCTAATTTTATGTATACCTATCGACACAATCAGCAGTGACAACGCCCATAAATCAGATCAATTGTCCCGTGCGCGGCGCTATAAACGCGAGGAAAAGAGCTAACAGTGAGCGACGTTTATGACGCGTTGTAAAGGTTTAAGCTCATTAAACTCGAGAATCTTACCGAC
Organism: Lasioglossum baleicum; assembly: GCF_051020765.1. Classification (NCBI taxonomy): domain Eukaryota; kingdom Metazoa; phylum Arthropoda; class Insecta; order Hymenoptera; family Halictidae; genus Lasioglossum; species Lasioglossum baleicum. The sequence goes on from NW_027471555.1 coordinate 9,262, forward strand.
AGCCGAACGTCAACGGGCAACGGCAAAGGTCCAATGTACTCACCTGCAACAGAGAAAGAAAAGGGTGGTTAATAAAAATTCGCCGGAGAACGCGTCAATTACGCGCGTGCGGGGCGACGACGATCGAGCCGCGTTATCGTCGCGTCCGCCATAAATTCGCCGCGACGCCGCGGCGCATAAAGGCCAGGAAACGCGGAGCATCGGAGGTTCCAGATGAAATCTCGATTCCGTTTTACGAGAACCCGGGGACACTTTCTCACCGGGCTCTTCCTCAAAAAGGAGGAAACGGACGAGGCGAGTCGCAGCAAGCCGTTCCGTAAAAGCAGTAATCCGAACCGAGCAAACGAAGCAAAGGGTGCGAACGATCCTCGGCTAACCCGTATTATTGCGTTCAGCCGCCACGAGCAACGCCTCGGTGACAAGATGGAATCTCTTCTGCGGCGTCCTTTCGCGCGACGCCCGTGGAAACGCGACACGACGAGGAGAGAAGGTCGTATCGGTGCTCTCTCGCGAGGGTAGGACCCGCGAGGGAGGTCAAGGACACCTTGTACCCTCATCGATCCCGTGGATCCACTCGAGAACCTCTTGATGGAGCCTCCAGAAGTTTTACGAGTGCCTGGTCGAACGTGTCCTCGTAGCCAGCGACACGCGGCGGGCCGTGCAAATGAACAAAGTCGGAATAAAAGTTGGGACCATGCGGTGGTCCCGAGAGTAAGGAAAAAAAGACACCCTGGAGTCGTACTCTTCGGCAAATTCGCGAGATGCCTGGATCCTCGGGCGGATTCTCGTATCGGGTTCCACGGCGCGGTAGGTACGCTAGCCTATCGCGATCTTCGACATTCCATCTGGTCGGAAGAGGCGTTCGTCTTCCACGAAGAGGACCAGGGACACTCGAAAATCGCGATGGTCGGACGGTATCGTTATTCGCTCATGCTCAAGTTGCGAGTGAAACGTCAGCTCTGCTACGGGTGTAGCTTATCTTCCGCGCGAAACAGAGGTTAACGGTTAGAGACTCTTACTTCTCACTCTCGATACGTATCGTATTCGTTTACGAATCTGCAATTCTTTCTAGAAAGAAACGGCTACGACGGATACGCTCGGTCATCGAGCTGAGACAAGAGAAAACTCGCAGCTAAAGCGTAACGTATTCCGAGCTATCCCGAGGTGAATTTTTCAGTTGCTCGGTGTCTCGGCAACTCGGTCTGACCCGAAAAACGGTGGTCGTGGCACGGGAATGGCGGAAAGAACTCGGCTGTCCGAATGCCGCATAATTTATCCGCGTCACACCGCAGACAACACCTGAAGGCTCTCCGTCCCCAGCCGGTGGAAAAGTGCGAGGCGCTCCGAGATCGTGTATCGCGAGCGCGAGGTAACACGACGAACGTTTCCTGCGATTCATAGATTCACCTACGCTGCCAGTTCGAATTTACAGCCGTCGATGCCCGGCATTAAATTACCGCGACGCGCGTTATAACTCTGGCCGGCCATGGCAGCAGGCCGCAACGTCCCCGTCGCCGGCGTCCGATAATCTTCGAGCCGCGTGCACGTAGTAAATAGAGGCGAACCCTTTCCGCGTTCTTCGTGGCATTAATATTTCCTACGAGCGGACGCGGAGAGGAAGGCTGCCGCTCGCCTACGACGAGATCGCCGGCGAGGGACAGCTGCGAGACGCGGCCCCGAGATCCATTCCATTCGAATTCGTCGATAGAATCATAGGTGGAAACAAAGGTGGGACCTTTCACCTGCCACCGCGCTCTGCACACGTGTTTCTCGCGAGCGGATAGAAAGCGGATAGGCGCGGAGGGGGCGAGACAAATCCAGTTGGACGTGCCCTGTGCCACGGGGAGAGAGACTCGTCGCCGACGAAGACGCCACAGTTCATAAATAACGCGAAATGGGACGCGTAGCGTGTACCGCGGCCGCGGAACGCGTCGAAGATATTTATTGGCCGGCCGTGTCCGCGTGCCTCTTATCGATACCGGGCTGATCAATTACGGACGCGTTGCGAAACGCTTGCCGTGCAACGGGCAAAGGAACACCGGCGCGTGTTTACAGAGTTATTGAATCGGGACACGTGTAAATCACGCGGCCTCCGGTGAAAAATTCCCGCGGGATACGAAAACCGAGGCTTTCTAAAATGCCTCAAAGTCACGGAAACCCGACTACCCGGAGACGAAGATGGAGAGCTCGATACCGCGATGTGCCCACGCGGTGGGTGTCGATGGAAACGAGATCGACCGAGAGATCGTTCGAGACGGATCGGACGACGGTCGAGAGAATTCCTCTGGTTCTCTGAATAATTGCAGCGACCGACAGACGGTGGGTACTCCGAGGAGAAGGTGGCGGAGGAATCGCGGACGAAACTCGGCGTCTATTATTACCGCGATCGCGAGAACGGTGCGGCAAGAGAGGGCGGGGGTTGACTGGCGGAGGGAGAGAAGAAGCGGCTGAAAAGAGCTAGTAGCCTCGGTAGCGGAGGAAGAAGCGGGGAGGCGGGAAAAGGGCAGAGAGGAAAGAGGAGGACTAGAGCGTGGAGTGGAAACGAGGTGGAGGGTCGGGGGTGTGGCGCGGCCGCCGCGAAGGGTGCGCAGCCCCCTACTTACGTAATTTTAAATTAAACTGTGACGTTTTCAAATTAAGGTTTTTGCTCGAGCCAGCCAGCCCTGCTCGCGCCTCTCCTCGTCTCTTCAGCAGCCGCCGTGCACGTCGTCCCTGCGGCGCTTCAACGCGGCGCTCGCGCTAGACGAGCGCGGACGGCGGGACGGAGACGCAAAGAGGAAACTTGCGATATTACAGCGAGCTTTTTTCGTCTCTCTTTCCCTCCGCTTGTCCCACACCCCGGCGTGGGTGGGCGCGGTGGGCGCGGAAGCGCGCGTAATTTAGGTAGCAGGAAATTGGTTTTCTCGACGCTGAAATAGAAGAATGCGATGCGCGACGACCGGGTCTCGTCCGCGTGCAGAAAAAACGACGAGGCGAGGAGGATCGGGGAACGCGATGGAGCGGAACGCCTTCTCGAAGCGCGATTTCCGTCCGTCGCACGAGTCCGCTTCGAAATGCTCGCGGTTTTATTAAAACGCGGAGGGGATGTCGTGGTCGCGGGGCGACGACGACGAGGACGACGACGACGACTGTTCTTCTGCCGTTCATGGAAATTTCATCGCCGTCGTCGTGGAGGAAGGAACGGAGCGGAAAGCGGCCATTGTCCCCCGGCACGGCGCGGAAAAAGACAGCGATGACGACGCCACTAAAAGTCACGAGGAACTGGAAATCCACTTCCGCATCCTAATTTCGGGAACAAAGGACCGACGACACGTTAATCCCTGGGAAACCGAGCGGAGACTCGACGCGCGAACAGCCGAGCTTTCACGAGGATTCGTTTAGCAGTCCAATTATTCGTGGCGACGGCTCGGTTCGAATTCTCGTTTTCCCTTCTTTTCTTTCATCCGCTTCTCCTCTTTTTTCCTTTCCTACTCTTACGCTTTTTATCCCGTCGTTACGAGAGACCACAATGGCCGCGGATAAGGGCTGAAAGGAGTATCGCGGGGAGAGAACGAGCCACGTTGGACGTTTCGGCTTGCACGTTTTCTCTCGCTGCCGGCCTCCTGAAGCGTAATTAAGGGAATAGGGACGTGATTTCTTTTTCGTAATGGGAAACGGTGAAACTTGGTCTGGGGAATTGTGTGCCCGAAATTGGAAATATCTCCGCCGAGCACCGAACCTCCAAGATATCCCCCTATCCCGTCTAAAGGGACTCTTTTCTCTCTTCTCTCGAAACGCGAATAGAAGAAATATACCTGTGTATTTATATACGAAAAATTTAATAACATGCGCTTAACGGTGAATCGTTCCGTATTCCTCTAGTGAGGGACGAACGACGGAATCTAAGCGTATCGAAGGTCAGTGGCAGATAAGCTCGGCGAGATTAGCCAGGCAGCGAGTCGCGCATCGGTGGATTCGTGTCTCTCCGTAGCGCATCGTTCGACGATAATTACCGGTCGCTCGCACACAATCGAAGTATCCTGCAGTGAATCCTGTGCGTCCGCATCCTGTGCGATGCGTGCCCGGCAGGGCCAAACGCGGAACAGTCGTAATTGTTCGGTCGTCGGGGCCATTGAATAAAATACAAGCTACCGGTCGCGTTGTCTGTCAGTCCGTCAGGCCTGTCTGTCCGTCACGCTGACGTGGGAAGACGCCGCGTGGTTCCACCCCGAAACGCCTGCTACCGAAAGCTAGTTACGATTGTTGTCGAGAAACTCGGAGTCATGCAACGCCCGGCCTCCCCCTTCCGTCGCTCCGCTTCCTCCGTCCTCCGCCCCCGCTCTCGCCACGAGCAATTTCACAGTCATGCAATCATAATCAACTCGAGATAATAGTTTTCTCGGCCGGCCACGCCGTTCTCCGTACAGGCGCCTGCGGCCTCTGCGCCGGGACGCTCGAACACTTCCGGCCGCGATGGACCCTTCTATTCTCTTTCGTCAACAGTTTCCACAATCTCTGCCATTTTTCTTTCCACCTTTTCCCGTTCTCCGTTCAAACGGTGAATTTATCACTTCGCGGTTATCGAAATTTCGACAGGTCGAAGGTTTTTCTTCCACAGTCACGGAGAATTTTGCAACGGGCCCCGGGGTCGGGTACGCGCTCATCGAACGGCGAATGTAAATTGAAACGAGGGTGGGCGAAAACGAAAGCGGCGCTTCCGGCGATTTCGTACGACCGATTGGCCACGACGTCGCCGAGATATCGCGAGCTCGTTCTAAGACGGCCACGTAATTTGCGACATCCTGTTCCAATTACGTGCATCTGTTAACCGCGCGCACGATTTCCTTCCTCTGTCCACGGCCACCGCCTCGAAACTTACACTCCGCGCGCACGAAATCCCATTCTGCGATTGCCAAACCCGTTACCCATTACGGTTTCGAAAAGAACCGCAAGCTAACGAAGGCGGAAGAAGGGCGACGCCGTGGAAAGGGTGCTCGGGAGCCGGCGACAAAGTCAAAATATGTCAATGGCCCTGCTGCGGTAGACCGCACAAACAGTTACCTCGAGTTCTAACCCCAGAAGAAGAAGAGAGAGAGAGAGAGGGAAGGGGTTGCTTTGAGTCATGCGAGGTGACGTGTCGACAAGCCTAACTGCGCCGTCGTCGGTCGTCTCGGCTCGAACGGGGAACAACGAGCGACGGTGGTTTCCTCGGGAATGGAAAAAAAGGCAGCTTGCCGGATGCGACGAGTTCGCGGAGTGGTCGGTAAGAAACTGGGAAACCGCAAATTGCGGTTCCACCGATGAGCGTACATCACTCTACAGGACTCTTCCTCGTCGAAACGTCCAAATCCGATACACATCGTTTCTCCCGCGAAAACGCGAAGATAAACGAACTCGTGGCTCGCGTGCGCGAGTTCCTTCTCGGCGGTGAGAGAAAGCGTTCCGAGTACCGAAAGTGGCATTCCAACCGGCGGGAATAAAAAATTCAGCCTCCCCTATCCCGACCGTGTTCGCAGAGGCTCGTGTAAATTGCGCGAAAGGGCTCGTTGACAATGCCATTCACCGTGGTCGACTATCGAGCGTGCCCCGGCAGAGAAAATAGCTCGGGAGGACCCACGGTGCATTAGCCTAATCTAATGACGCAAAGAACTAATAAGCGACCCGGCTGAATCCGTTTCCCATTCGGGGATCCCTTTTCTCCGTGTTCTCGTCGTTCCATCAAGGTCCTTTCCATTCCTTCGCGCCCCCTCCAACTCTGGGAACCTCCGCCATCGGGCCAGCAGGATAACCTATCTGGTACCCGTAGGGCTAATGCATCGCACAATAGATCAATTACATACATTAGTGGCTCCATGGATGGCTGAGGGTGTCTATAAGCTTTCCTCGTCCTCCTCCCGCCGTGCCTCCCGCCTGTTCCCGTCTTCCTTCAACCTGGCCACCACCCCCTCCGCCCCCTCCCGACCCCGGCTCCCTGTCCTGGCTGGATATCGATATCTCGGGGTAGCATCGGTGCGGAGGCGCGAGTATGAACCGGGCTTTAACTGGCCATTCTCTGTGGCGCGCGCGTAGGCTTACCAGACGTCTCCCGCGGTGTAATGAAGCTTTATTATTAATACTCTTTCGGGTCGCGCTCGCGCGCCAGAGGCCAGCCGAAGGTTTAATGATTTTCGGTGCGCTAGTTAGTTATCGAGCTCTTTGTCTTGAGAAACGGCCGACCGCGGGAGAGCACGCGATGAATCATGCTGTTCTTTACGATATAGACGGATTTGCTCGACCGTGTGCCAGCGAGTATCTCCTCCAATCCTCTCTCTCATCGTCTCTCTCTCTCTCCTCGCGAAAGAATTACCGTACTCCTAGCCTAGTTCCCATGGTACTCGTCGTTCCGTAAGATCGCCGAACACGGAGGAACACAGGCCCCGGCAGAAGGTTCATCGATCGAGATCGAAGGCTCGTCAGCCTGGCCGCAACGATACAGGGTCGCTCGAAGAAAGTATCCGAAGGTGAACTCTGGAGAATTTATGTCGCGATAGAAATTTCGAACGGAGCTGAAGAATAACGTACGAGGCGCAGGTAAAACGTGAGCGCCAGCTATCGCCCGCGGCGCCGGTACGGTCAGCAACAACGGCAGCAACGACAACGGCGGCAGCGACGAAAGAGAAAAAGGCCAAACGATGGACGACGACGACAAAGAAGAAGAAGAAGAAGAGGAAGAGGAGGAAGAAAAAGAGGACGAAGAAGGCGAAACGAGCGAGGCTAGGAGAACGACGAAGACAACGACGAGGAGCACGGCAACGTAGACGACGGCGACGGCGACAACGACGACGAGGACGGCGAAGACGACGACGACGACGACGACAGCGACGGGAGACGTCTCAAGCAAGGCGAAAGCGAGCGGCACGGGCATGCGAGGGAATCGTAAGTTAAGGTGGGACGGCAAAGGAGGAAGGTTAGCCGGCGTAAACATAAAGTTCCAGACTTACGACGCGAGATCCCCGATAGCTCGTCCGCGGTGGGCATAAAAGCATTAAAAAGCGGCGAGGCAAAAACGCAAGTGCATACATACTGGTACACACGTATAGATACGCGATTCGAGCGTGTGAGTGAGAGGGTCTTATATAGGTACATCGGAGCGCGCGAGAGCCTGGCGCTGGGCCTGTCTTGTTCTTCTTCTTCTTCTTCTTCTTCTTCTTCTTCTTCTTCTCTTCTTCTTCTACTTCTCCTTCGTCCACTACTACTCCTTCTTTCCTTTCTTTTACTTCTTCTGCTTCTTCTTCTTCGTCTTCTTCTCCTCCTCCTCTGCTCGTTGGTTGCATGCGTTCTTCGCGGTAGACCCCCGCGGCGACCAACCTGTCTTTCCAACACCGTTCCCCCCGCTATCTCGCCGTGGATATCCCGATAATACCCGACCGCGTCTAAATTCTTTATAACCCTCAGCCCCGCCGCTCGCCGAGGGAGCACGCATCGAGCCGCGATAACGATAATCGACGAGCGTGAAGCCCGGCCGGACCGCAACCGTCCGCGTTCCGTTCGCGTTGGATTACTCCGATGCACGCCTTTGATTGTATTTTTTCAGCAACACGCTGCCGCGCGATTACTCGCCGCCGATAACGCGCCGCCGTCAGCTTTTTAACCCGAGCCCGCGCCACTCCGCGCGGATTTCCAGCAATATAATCCGTGATTCATCGGTAATTTGACTTACGATCGCCGCCGCGATAACGCCAACTTTCTCCTACCTTCGTTTAAAACCACCTCTGCTACGATATCGGAAGATTCGGATCGTCCAACGTTGAGATCGAGAATAGACCGAGTACCTTACGATCCTGCTTTTTTTCGCCATCGAGACTCGCTTACGAAGTTTCGACCGGTACGAGGGATGACGAGGAAGCACCGCGAGAGAAAGGCGATATCGCGAGAGCTCCAGGGTATCCGGACGGTGGAACGAATCGAAGGGAGAAATTAGCCGCGACATCTCCTAAGCGTTCTGGACGGAACCGCGTATAAATAGCGAGCGACCCAAGGGTAGGTGGAGGCGGAGGGTCGTGTCCAAAGTGACGGGGGACAAGCGTAAAGAGGCGAGCGCCGTGCCCTTTGAAATATAGGCTCCCCGGCGATAATGATGAACCGTGTTTACACTGGAGGGAGCTTCGAGGGGCGCCTGGTGAGGGATCGCACGGGGGCGGGAGGAGCCGCGGTGCCGGGCGAAACGGGGTGGAAAAGGAGGAGGCGACTCCTTTCTCATGTAAATACGATGTAGCCGCGTGTAAAGGCGGCTGACCGGTCGTGTATGTGGCACAATGTCGGCTGCTGGCCCCTCGCGGGCCACGCAGAGCCACGATGATGCACCGAACGGGCCGCAGGGAAAGGGAAACAGGGTATATGCTCGGTGCTGATGGTGGCTGAGAAGGAGGCGAGAAGAAGTGGAGGTGGAGGACGGCCGCCCGTAAAATATATCAGCCGCTGTGTGACTTCTCGGGGGCAGCCACAAATCACGCGACCCCCCCGTCGCTTCCGCCAAGCCACGGTGTGGGTGTACCCTTCGTACACGTTGCAACGAGTCCGAGTACACCTTCTCGAGAGCATCGGACCCGCAGCAGGAGGAGGAGGTGGAGGTGGTGGGTGATCTCGCCACGCTCAGTGGCGGGGAGCCTTTTCTACGCGCGGTCAATGCTTGATTGGATACACGCACGCGAGATTCTTTTCGCGTTTTCGGTCTACTCCAACGGTCGCCTTTCGAATCGAATACCTGGATACGAGAGGATCTTGCAAGCGTAAAGGTATCTAGATCGCGATTTCACAAGTCTACGTACTAGCGTCGCGACGCGTACAATTGTCGAGGAATGGAAGAAAGAGAAGAGACGCGGGCCGAAAATACAGCGAGCGAAGGCAAAGTCCCGATGACGAAGAGCACGCGCGCGGGCATCCCGAGGAGCGTGCGTCCCGAGGCGGCCTAATCCGGCAAAACCCATGTATCATCCGAAGTTCGTTAGAAACCTTAACGTGCTAGTGGCGAGGAGGATGGGAAGAGGGGGAGGAGCTGGAGGATATCGTCTCGTATCCGAGATGCGAGCGCGCAACGCGATCAAGCTGGAATCTTCTCCGGTGAATACTATTAATGAGGGCCCGTCCGGGAACGAGGAGCAGAAGAAACGGGGAACGCGGAGAAAAGACGCCGGGTCCAGGCTGGGCCGAGGGGCGCTCGGGGTGGGTTTCTTTTCAAAGGAGCTGCCTTTTGTTGGTCCACGCTACGAGCGAGGAAATAATGCGCCGTGGAATGTGACCCGTGCACCTCGTCGACCGTGCGTGGATCAACGTGTGCTCGATCCTGATGCACGCGAGCGTGCACCCGTTACCGCGTGGATAGACGATGACTCTTTGGGACAGCCGGTTCGCAGGACCAACCGGTCCAGAAGAAGAATATTCCAACCGAGAGGGAAATACCTTCTCGCGAAATTTCGCCAGCCTACGAACATCGCCGCGTTCTACGAACAAAAAGTAAGACAGAGCAGAAACACGTCGGAGATTTCCCGGAATCGCTCGATATTCGACATACATCATCGCTAACTATCCGAAACCCTAAATTTCGAGCCCTGACGTCGGCCGTCATCTTTCTTACGAAAGATCCAACAGATACATAACATACGAACGGCAAAACCGTCGAATCGGGCAAAACACGCGGCCTGCGAGGTACCTCTCAATAATCAGCGGCCGGAGGCAGCGCGGCGGTACGAATCGAGAGGTTCGCGGCGAAAAAACGGGGCAGCGAGGGGGACGCAAGATGGAGCACGAGACGAAAGCAAAGGGTCATTTATAACCCCGACGGAGAGGCACGTGATTAGAAGTACCAAATGACCGGCAGCCGAGCGAAAGAGGAGCATCGGAAAGAACGCGCGCGTCCCTCCGCGTCCTCCTTCCTCTCTCCTCTCCCGTTTTAACTCTCTCTCTTTCCATCTCTCTCTACCTTTCGCCTTCTCCGCCGCGTCCAAGGAATGTTTTAAGTTTTAACCGGTAGCGAGCGAGATCATTATAATGATTCAAATCTACCGGGAGGAGCAGCAGCCGGGTAGGCGCTTCTCCGCTCCGCTGGCTTGCTCGTTATTAATATCGAATAACGAGATGCTGCGAACGCCGATGGTATGCGTGCCCAAGGCGTATTCTTTATTAACGATGCGCTCTCTCCGCCGTTCGCCGAGATGATCCTACGAAAAAATTCACCTCACGCCGCGGCCTCCGCTACGCGTTCCAGCTGATCTCGCCGAACGGAACTGGACCGCGATCGGCTTTTTTCCCCGTCGACCGAATCGAAAAGCTGCAAGGAGAAAAAGGAGACGCGAAAGCTTCTCGAGGCTGTCTCACGACGCACAGGTGACTCTGCGATGCGTTGAAACTGGTCCGCCGTTGCGTGCTACCAGGCGATGATAAGCGAGTTAATTGTCGGAGGAAAAAGCGGCCCGAAGACGTCTAGCCGCGATACTCGCTTTAATAACACGAGTCGTCAAATCTCCATCTTCGTTAAGCGCGTTCCCCTCCGTTTCGCGATTCCCGCTGGAGCGCGGCGCGTTCCCGGACCACCCTATTATCCGGCTCGTTAGAACGCGTCCACCTAACAACCTAACACGTGTCGATAATCAAGGAGATACGGAAAGTCAAAGACGAGTGCGGTTTATCGCGCGAGAGGATCAGGCTGATCGCTGACCGCGTCCCAGATGTCATAACTCATCCGGAAGGCGACTTAATTCCGGCCGCGGCGTCGCCTCGTCCACGGCTTCCACGGGCCGGTCCCGCTTCCACTCCGCGGCAATCCGCGCTTCATAAATTTTCATTTGAGACCAGCATCGCCGGCCTGCGTGCACCTACGACAAGATAAATGCTCGGCGTAATAAACAACCGCGGGAGGAGAGCCGCGGACCGGCCGAGACACCGTCCACCCGCTTCGATTTTATTAATACGTCCGCATCGATCGCGGCCACTCGCCTCGCTTTCGCCTCGCTTTCCTTCCGCAGGATACGACTCCTCGCCGCGACCACGCGTGATTTTCCCGCGAGTCGCGCGCGCGTCTAATTGCACGCGCGAACCTAATGGTTATCGATGACGCTCGCGCCGGCCAAGCGTCGCGCTCCGCTCCGCTCCGCGCCGGCCACTTCTCTCCGCGCGTTATGGAAGCGATGCTTCAGCCGCGATACTGTCGGCCACCGACCCCCTGCCGCACGACCGACACACACAACTTGATTCACCACGGGGCCACTGACGCGGCGCTGCGGCCGCTTCCTTTTTGCTCCACCCGATCTCATAGGCGATCCACGAGCCCAATAAAAATGCACCGGGCCCCGCAAGAAACCGAAAGGAACGCCTATCGCCGAGCGGAATCGAAGACCCGTTCTACCTCTGCCCTGCGCCATGCCACTCGCTCCGGAGACGTATTAATCGCGCCAACAACCGCATCCGATCCTCCGCTTTCCGACCAATTCTCCCTCTCCTTCCGCTCGCTCGAGAAATTTGCAAATTTACCTCATCCCGTATACACGGATACGCTTTATATCACGAGAAATTTCATTCCAACCAAGACCGTTTACCTCGGTTATTCTTGGAATAAACTAGAGATCTACCGACGAGTGGTCCACGGATCTATGGATCCTCGTGTCAGAACCATCTTCGATTACCGATCTTCCGTGACAAAGAGCAGCTCGTCGAAGGATTAATCGAAGGATTACGCGGGAATGGGTCACTGGGTCAGTGTATTATTTCCTCGAGGCCCCGGTCCATCGTGACGCTACGAAAAGCGTCGTCATCGCGGGATGACGGTGCGGAATTCGCGGCGTAGGTCGCCAGAAGCGCAGAAGCGGTCGAGTTCTCCAACTCCTCTTTCTCTCTCTCTCTCTCTCTCTGCCTCTCTTCGGGGATCACCGGAGCCAAAGGGAAAAGGGTCTCTCTGCCCGTTTCGGTATTGTCCGCGATTGCACGCGGAACGCTAATTATACCGCGAAACGTTTCCCGTAGGTGGCGTGCATAATCGGGCGGTTGGTCGCGAAAGAAAACGCTAATGGCGGGTCGATCGAGTCGATTAGCCGACCGTGAGGCGAAAAAGAATCGGCGATGGCGCACAATGCGCTATGAAACGGGTCGCGCGGCCGCGGCTAAAGACACTGCCACGGCCGCTTTAATTACTTTCTTATCTCCACTCTCTTTACCCGGTCGTTCCTCTAATGGCGTTCGTTTTTGCGTGATTTAATGGCGAGTCCGGCTCCCGGCGAACGTTCTATCGAGCGTACGGGAAAAATCGCCGGGACGGTCGTTACCCGCGGCCGCGACCGACGAAAAGAGTTTCCGTTAATGGTCAACCGGGAGTAACGAGTTAATCGTTCCGTTAAATGGAAATGGCTGAGGTGGAAATTAACCTGACTTTCGGCTCGTGTGCCTCGAATTAACACCTTCCGCTGTAATTCATTTTTATCGCGAAATAATGTACGGTCCGTAAATCCTTCCTAACTAGACGGGGACTGCAGTCGATCCGGGTTTTCAGGTTTCGCGTTAAAAGCGGGATCGGTTAATTACCATAAACAACTAAACAGCGTCGGGACTGTAGATCAGCGAGATTCATCGGGGTCGATTGCGCTAAGAAAAATTCGCGAATCGATCAACCGTTTTGCGGTATCGGTGAGTGAATCGGGAGAACTTTTGTACGCTTGGCAAAGGGGGATGCCAAGTAATGAGTTACGAGAATTGCTAAAGAGAGTCGTTGGTTCTAGAGAGTCTCGCAGCGAAGAAAGCTCTATCCTCGCTGCACTCATTCCTACAAATTTGGGTGTTCATTGGATACTTCGAAAATAGCGTTTATGACGTATGTTTGTGAAATTCAGAGCGATAGAGTAGGAAACGTTTCTTTCTGCGATATACGTGTACCAGCGACTCTACCGACGGTTTCGAAAACGAAAGGCGATTTTTCGCGTCTCCGATCGGCGATGCGTTAATCACTCGCGAAGCACGGAACCCTGCGGAACGATGTCACCAAGAATTACGAGGATCCGCGCGCGACAAAGGGTCGCGACCGCACTTGCAAATACTCGAAACCGCGCTGAAAGTCCGCAAACCGCAGCTCGTTCGCCTGGATGATCAGCGATATCGGGGCTAGGATTCTCCGAGGAGATCTTATTTTTTCGCCGCGAAGGAGAGGCGGGGGAGAGGAGGGTGAAAAAAGGAGGACGAAAACGATGGTCGGCGATGAGAACCGCAAACACGCGAAAAACCGGCGTCCTCGCGTCGTTTGGCGTGGAAACGGGCCGAGGGAACCGCAACGGGGAGCCGCGTTCGCGTTTAATGACAGACCGTTTTACGGTCTTATGAAACACGATCGCGGGCAACTCTGGAATCCCAGACATTTCGTTTGGATCGCTGCAGCGAGGCAGGTCGGCCGGCTGGCAGGCGAGCGCGTTGCTTTCCGCGAAACTGTCTAATTGCGTGCCGGTATCCGTGCGCGCGGGATTCTAAATTACGCGAGACCGATCGTGAATACTTAACGAGGACGAAAACGTTCCCTGTACAGGAAGTCGGCCGCGTTTCAGCCGGCCCAGAGAAGGGTATCGATCTCGACGCTTTCGTACCGTACGGTAGAGGAACGCGATTCCGGCTAAAAAGTCCGGCGTTCGTTTCGAGAAACGCGGCTGAACCCGGTTGGATACCTACGCGGTGGGTACCGGCTTCGCGAACGAAAATATCTCGCACAGATTGCCGGGTGGACGCGTGTCCGTCGAAATTGCGCAACCATACTCGCGGCAGACGTATTCCGCGCGAAATTCCGTTATCAATTCGTTATTAATCGCCGCGGATCGAGCAAGAAAATATCGCGGCGGAATTAGCGAACGTCAGTCAACTTCTATCGGTCGAATCTTCTCGTTTAAATCTACTTCGCGATAAACGAAGTCCGATAATTGACAAACGAAGTTAAAGTTCAAACGGCGATCATAGAGCCGGCGTTGTTGGAACTCCAAGGCATCCGGAGATGACACGGAGGCCATCGAGGTCGCGTCGTTTGGACTCGCGCGAAAGGTCATTCCTAGACTCGAAGAAGATCACGCGAAGGACAATTGAGTCGCGATAGTCGAGTCGTTTGGGGGTCATCGAAGCTCGTGGAGGTCGCGACATCGTCGAACGCGAGGATCTTTCTCTCGAGGTGTCGCGGCAATGGTAGTCCAAGCCGCTTAAAAGTCACGAACGATGATCGTGAGGGTGTGAGGGACAACGAGGATCATCGAGGGAACCTGGACGATTGTATCGACGTTTCCCGGAAGCCGCGGGTTAAAGGTCGGAACGACAGTCGGTGGAAGTCGGGGCGGTCCCCGACGACCGCGAAACTTTTCGAGGATAACCGAGGCGAAGTTGGAATTCAACGGCGGGATTCCTCCCCTTCGCCCGGTGCCATCGCGACGCCAGTCATATCGATAACCCCCTCCTCGGATAATTGAACTTAACGAAGTGTCTGGCAGCGTGGAAACGAATTCGTCGTCGAAACGAGCTCGCGCGCGCGCTACGCCCCACGCGGCAGTTGCGACGACGATCCAAATCCAATCTTCCAATCGGAGTCAATTACAGGCTG
>NW_027471556.1:0-23802 GCF_051020765.1 Lasioglossum baleicum
GTGAAAAAATTCGTTCGCCGCTGAATTATGCAAACATTCCTTTAATACAAGAGTTACAATATTTCTGTAAGCACTGGATTTTCGAAAACTCAACGTCCATGTTATCGACGTGTATAAATACAATGCGAAATTACGAATACGTAAATTAACAGGCTAAACGATATAATTTCAAACGCAAAATATCAAGTATTTGACGATTTGAACAACCTTAAATCCAATATCATCCGATCACAGATCTTACCAGACCGACTATTAGTTTTGTTTCATCGATTGGGGTGGAAAGAGTGTGAAAAAGCTAGATTTCGTAGATTCACAAACTGAGCAGTAAAATTTCCAGAATGTATCGAGTATTGAAACGATTTTGGCAAATCCAGGATCATCCGATCACAGATTTCGTAGCAGCGTCGCTTAGTCTTGTCCGATCGGCTGGGGACGGGGTGGAAAAACGAGATCGCGGAAGTTAGCAAGCTAAACATTGAAATTTCTGTAAAGACAAAACGAGCACGCCGGTAGGAAAGTCGTTAAGTTTCAGCGGACATTGCAGGTTTCGCCGGCTAAATTGAACGGGCCGAGGAAAAGGCGTGCGTGTGCAGTTGGTAGTTCACTAACAAGGTATGATTAAAGCAAGCCCGTTGAGCTAAAAGATATTCCGTTTTTGCTCGTACTTACAAAAATATCTTGTTATAATAACGTGTGTATCTTTTGCTAACGATGTCGCAGCCAATCGGATTACCAGGGAATAAAGGAACGCGACCTCTTACGGGAGAACGAAAAATTAGAGTGTAACGAAGGGGGTATTAAAACGCGACCATTTATTTCCAGCAACGGAACAGCCTGATTGCCGTGGAAGTTGCTTTATCGGGACAAGACGTCCCTCGAGGCTTACCCCCCTCGCGAGAGGATAATTTTCTCGTAATTCAGAGGCAATTAGTCTTCGCGAGCTTTTGCAGGGATGCATCGTGCATCGTTTCGGTTCGTTATACCTACGTGTCCTTACATTGGATCTCGTAGCTATGCCAATTTGGTTTCGAGAGTTGACAAATAGCCCGAGCGATTAACTCTGGCTCTTTAATTTTCCAAAATTTTTGCACCCCAGCGCTGGATTCGTGCTTAAATGTAAAAGTACTTTAATTAAAAACAAATATATACCCTCTGTTTCTCGGGGTTGTTCCATTTGGCAGATGGGAAACTCAAACATTGTTACAGAATTTCTCTAATTATCCTCTGCTCTTTTTCTGTGCATGTACATCAGCATATGAGATGGTTTAATATTGTTTTTTTCATTTATATGAGAAGAGATACATGTACATGTGCAGTAGAATTTTTTTTAGAGTCATAAGGTCTTTCTATAATTAACAAATTTCCTTTATTCACCTCTGATTTATTACCACAGCCATGCGTGTGTATATGATGTAGATATACATTGTATTAATATATATAAGTATATATATATCTGTACGAACGTTTAAAATAACCAGAAATTTTTCAGTAATTCCGTATACTTCTCTGTCGTTTCCTTTTGCTTCTGGAATCAGTATACTCTGCATAAAAAGTAGAGACCCTGTGAAGATTAAACTAAAAATTAGAAGTCCATGATCCCATTTTATGATCCAAAAATTTTTTCCACCCCTGCAACAGCGTTAACTCCAAGACATCCACCCCCAATCAAATTACAAAACGCCAAAATCTACCCTATCGAAAAATAAACAGCCGTCTACTCTGAATGCCTTTACAGATCGATCAGACGGGCACGCGTCTCGGTGAAGAAAAGGGGGTTCGGTAAAGAATCACGGGTGCTCCCCCGTGCCCCGATCACGGTACCCCGCGCTTAACATTCCGATAGGTTCAATGGTGGCAACGCGAGGAACGGGAGACGTAATAACACCTATTACCGCTTACACGTGCTGCTTTGTTCGACGTGGCTGGTAAGCAGCAGCCAGCGAATGCCGAAGCAAGCAGTGGGGGTCTGTAGGAGCTATAGTCGTCGAGGGGGGCCGGCGTTGGGGGTGGCGAGTGGAGGGAACGAGGTTCGCGACACAATAAACCATTCCACGGAAGGCAAAACACAAGCCACGGCGCCGTTATAACCGAAGCCCAACGTGCTGCTTCATTATGCGGTGCGACGTGGCAAAGTGCCAGGGCCTTTGATAAAGGGGGTGGCCACGTTCTACCAGATTCTCCACCACCTCGTCCCTCCGCCTTTCCGCCCTTTCGTCGTAACACGGGCCGGCTGTCCACCCTCTCACGCACATCCTTGACTCCCACACCGGTTTACCATGGATACTGGAGCTGGCTCCAGTCCGGACAAAGGCTGCAGGGGGAATACAACTCCTGATGCATGCTTCTCTACCCCCTTGCTTTTTCCGACCGCAAGGGGAGCCACTGTCGCCGCGGGCGACTTCTTTCTCGGTTTCTTAGGGGACGCGATTTTAAGCGGATCTCGATTCCCAACGATCGCTCCCGGCAGATGCGCAGCAGAGGGTTGCGATATTTTTTTATGCGGTTTTATCGAGGTCGCGAGCTTCTTCCGCGGCAAGGAAATAGCGAAGGAATGTTTCTTAGACGGACAGAGTTTGTTGACATGGCTGGAGGTGATCGTTGTAGGTTAGGATCACGATCAGTTTTCGTCGATGATCTTGGCTATGTTACGTGTTATTCTTCGACGTGCTCGGACGTGCTTCTTCGTCGTGTCATCGCCCTATACCACGCCCTGTCGATATTTAAATTGTAAGAACTCGAATGTAGCGTTGGTTGGAAGGAGTTCTGGATTGTTGGGTTGCATGGTTTGATGTTGAGAATGTTTAAAGATGGGGTGCTTAGATAATAGAATAGGTGTTGGGGTGGGTATGTTTTTACGTGTAGGTATATTTCGAATTGTTGGGTTAACTGATTAGATGTTGTAGTATTTAATTGAGATTCCTGGTAAGGAATCGAAAATGAAAGGCGTGGTTTATAAATAAAACCTAACATAAACAATATGAGTTAAGCTCGATGTTAATTTTCGCCTACGTTTTTTGCTTCAGGTACGTGTGAGATAGAATGTGTGATCGACTTTCCAGGTACCAACAAAACTTAAATGGTAAGTCTCGGCGATAATATAGACTAATTGAGTATGTTTTTGATAATAAAGATGTAGAGTTGTATGTACGTGGATATTTCGATACTTTGCATAATTAATCATTGAATGATATTTTGAATCGGAAATGGAAATTATATCATATAAAATATTTTGTGTTTACAGCTGGTACTGTACAATCAATTAACTTTCTAAAATTTTAAAAACATCGTGTCCTTACGATGGAACTATCAGATGACTACCGAAGTCAAACTGATTTGTTCTAATTATTATTATGTAGTATTATCTACATATATCTATATAATCCGTAATTATGTATATACTTTATTTAGATACATAGTATAATTCGCTAGCTTTAATGTCAAAACGTGAGAGACTCAGATAGACGTAATCTAAAATTTCTAGCAATTATAGGCGTCACGTGACTCGCATTAATACAAAATGTCGAACCACTTAACTAATTGAGAGACATGCATGATCTATAAGAGTTTTCGTTATCAGAGATATGTCTCTCTCTCTCGATATAAAGGAATAAAGGACTCACGATGAAAATCTGAGAATAACAGGTTGCACTATATTGAAGTATCTGCGAGTATCGCGGAATGAAAATGTTTTTAGCACACATTCTTTGGAAATTCTCCGTGATCTCGTATTAGATACTTAGGGTCCTGATAATACGGAAAAGCAGATACGATTGTCAATCTTGACATATATAGATAATCGCTGATAAACTTATTCATCGTCATCCGCTTGAGTGCGTTTCTCGTAATCGAACATTTGCATTTTACGATTTAATCGAGAATTTTAGTGCCACTTTGCATAATGTCTGTTATTAGTTTGGTCCGATCACTTTAGATCTACTCCGGCCTTATCATCTGCGTTAATTTTTTCAGTCTAATTTCCTACTTTTCGAGATAACGATTTTATTGTAGTAGGTCAAATGTCTCTCTATGATACATCTATTTTATTCTAGAGAACTTTAATATCGATATTAATATAAAATTAATATTAATTCATATTAACTGTATTACTAACAAATTTAATTATTATTAATATTAATATTAATATATATTAATTAACTCCAATTACTTGAATTCCTTCTTATTTTATTCTTAATGTGGATCAATTATGTTTAATTTCTCACGCATGAAGTAAATTTCTAATTTTTTTATAATAGGTTCTTTTTATTTATTAATTTAATAATAGGCAATATTCTATTATAAATTATCGTAACATTTATTCCAGCATTTTTGAACCATCAAATTTTTACTTTTATTTTCTAATAGTTATGTCTTTGCTACTTAAATTTGTTACTGCTAATCGACATTGGTATGCGATATAATAAACCACAATGTAAGTATTTTATGATTACTCATAGTAGGATTTTTTCCACGCACTTCGTGCGATACAAATGGATCAAATAATATAGAACAGTGTGCCATTTATCTCTTTTATCAGGCAGAGATTGCAAAGAAACCGGCAGAATGTCATTTCTGTTTAGATTTTGTGGAAGGATTGTTGATAGAATACATACCGGTGTCAGATATATAAGTGATGCATCCAGAAGAACTTGGTCAGTTGGAGTTGTACAGCATTACTGCTGGTTCAAGTATCCATTTTTGTTTAGACTTCCGAATCGCAGTGAATTGTGTAATTTTCTCATTAATTTCATCATTTCAAACTAGTAGTGATTATGAGTCGTATCTAACTGCTATTCTTCGTTCAATTTTCTAATTATCTCGTAAATCACTATAAGGTATTTCAAATGAAAAAAATATTTGTTATTCTACTAGTGATTCGAATAAGAAATATTTCTTATTTTAATGGCATTTTTAATCAAAACTATTTCCATATTTTAGAATGTCCAGAAACACAGATATTTCTCATTTTTATACTTACATATTTATCGCTTTAAGAAATATTTTTTATTCCAACACCGATTAAGATTGTTTCGTTTAATCGTATGATATAATCTACAAGCTGGTCCACTTTTCATATTCCGATTTATTTAATTATTCCGAATATTCCGAATTATTCCAAATATTTAATAATTAGATGACGCAAAATTATTTTGTAGCTAATCGGAAAACTTCGAATAAATTTCGACATTACTAAATTTTTACTAAATTACCGATATTACTGAAGGCTGGAAAAATTAATTAATCGAAAATTAATCTATCGAAGTGGTCAGCCTGTACACCAGAGTAGGATTGGACGAATTATACGAAATAATCTTCGAATTGTTACGGTATATTATATTTGTAGACTAAAATTTGTACTGCCGCAGTGAGATTGTTATTTTTGTTTTCCCGAGCTATAAGGTTAAGTAATCAGCATGTGACGCTTACGAGATATCGGTGGATACGTCGATAACAGTAAGAGTAAAGTTTCTTGACATTACACATCCACGAAATCGACTTGATTGAACGGTACTCGGAAGGAACATCGTGCAATCGGAGTTATTAATAATAACCGTAATTTCCAGACTTTAGACTATACCTGATAGCTAACTATCGCCGTGAATGTTTATGAAATTAAATTTATTAAGCGATAATAGCAAGACAAAAATTGTAAGGTCGGAATTATGCTACTGTAAACCTCTCGTGTTTACGATTCTCCATCTTCACAAGTGAGTGCAATTTAATCGTTGGCGAATAATTAATTATTGCCGGCGTTATTCGCGAAGATTACTTAATTGAATAACCATAATTCCCGATAATAATTCCTGATTAATTAATCCATGTTGAACACTCGGATGTCAGGGTAGGCCTTTCATGTTTACGATATTCCATCCACTTCAGAAGTTCATTAAATTATCCGTGAATAATTAATTATTACAATTGATATTCGCGGAATTAGCTGCATTAAACAGTAATCATCGAAGACAATAAATAACCGTAATTCCTGGTAATAATTCCTCGTTGTTTAGTCCAATCGAACGCGGAGAAGACTAGTTCGTATTTCTCTGTTAGGGTAGGTCCTGGATCTGCAAACATCTGCATCGCGATCTTCTTTCTTTTCTTTGTCGATCTTGGGCTGTACACTATTCTCGATAAATAAAGGTGAAAATACGTAATTCAGAGTCAAAGGGAGAAGGATATATCGTGGAAAAATATTCAATGGAAAGATCTGTGAGTAGCGGTAGCCAAAGAAACGGGTGATAAATCGAGGCGAAATCAATGAAAAAGGTGGGAAAGAACAGTCATTAATGAATTTGCTTCTTGAGAATCACGAGGGATTATAGATTCGCGATTAACCGGTCCCAGATTCTTCTCGCAAATACCGCAAACACACACATGTGGAAAAACACCTGCTTTTGACAAAATTAATATTGACTTTTATTCCGGTAGGTTCGCGATAATGTGTGTGTTCTTATTTACCTTATCGCTTCAATTATTTGCAATATACTTTCATAAATTACCGTACATATTATTAATTCAAAGTATACCATGTATACATCGAAACATTTCAATTATTATCTGCAATATATTTGTATAAATTATTTTACATATTGATACTGTGTATAATTTATCATATGTAAAACCATTAAATTATCATAGTGAATTGAATCACTATTCGGTGGTTCGATAGCTCTGCTGTTAGTCAATTAATAATTAGGTGAGAAGAAAATCGGAAATGATTGACTGCATTTTAAAATTTTTCAAAATTTTCCGGTCAGAGCAATTGCGTAGATGCTTAATTTTCTATGTATTTAAAGCGCACTCGTGTCATTCGCTTTGCCGAAGACGATCCATTCGTGATAAATACTTGTCACGCGTAATAATTCGATCAAAGTTCGATCCAATTTCACGTTAGACCTCGGAGTGCCGTTCTTCCGGTATAGACGGCGAAAAAAACGCGGAGCACCCTTTGAGTACGCTCTAACGGCGAAATTCCCTTTTAAAAACTCGGCCAACTTCGAAAACTTGACATTTTACTAACTTTACACAAACTTACCGGTGCATTAATAATTTTCCTTCATAAAAATGTTGCGGCTTATGAATTCCACTGAAAGTAGCGTCCCGTGGAAGCCGGGGTACGCTTTAAAAGTTACTTCAAAAATTCATCGTCCTGGTGCACGATGAACGTGTATCTGCGCGGATAATATTTCAACATCTATTTCACATTTAATCATACGTGAACTATTTCCACGTCGCGTCTGGTTTATTCTGCTTCACTAATTTTGTTATTCGATAACTCGTTACTAGTGGATATACGATTCTCTCCTGCCGAATATATATATATATATAGGGTGTCCAATTTTAATCGATAAACGAGAATTTTTGTAAATTGACGCCTGAATGGAAAAATGGTGCGTACAAAAAGCGAGGCAATGTTTAGAAGGGAATACAAGATGGCGTGATAATAGGACAGGCATAGACTATACTGATTGTGAGATCAAATTTGGTTTTTCATTACACTGTTCGACAGAGTTCTTTATGGTCGAGCAATGATTAGTTTAAGTTCATACATCTTTTCCCTAATTTGCATATTTTAGTTTAAATATGCTATATATTGGGTGTCCCATTTTCAGCCATCAGGGAAATATATGGAAAAATGATTTCAAGCCAAACGCTATCAAAGAGAACAATGAATTATAGAAATATTAATTTGGAATTATTTAATTAGGATCTATATGTTTCATTATGAATTATAGTATTCGACGTCAAAGTGTTTTCGAAGTTTTACTGCTTCAATATAATTTTTGACCGCGATCGAAACATTTTTCCATCTATCGTTCTTTTTATTCATGTTTGTTTAATAATATATTATTCTATTATTCATTTAGTAATTCTTAGATAATGCAGAATTTTTCTATCAGAATTCAGAGAACGTCAAGTAACTTCCATTAGAACTCTTAAATTTTGCAAAATTAATTAATCCAAAATGATTGCAACAGTGATTACAGGCAGAGTAAATTAATTAATTGAAAATAATTAAAGTAGTTAGGTTAAATCTTGAATCAAAAACTCCATAATAAATAGGAAAATGAATTAATCCAAAATGATCAAAGCGGTCAGATTAATCGAACCACTCAGAACAAAAATTATTAGAGGAACGGGTGATGGGAAGAATCTCAAAATTACATCACATTTCGATATCTCGAAGCCACACGTATATACTGCGTAGGATAATTTAAATTCATCCACGAAAACATGGATGGAGCATGGGAAACCATACGTGGAACATATGTAGAGATTTAACGACGACACGTAACAGAGATTCGATTGCCTACGCGAACGTATGCGCGACGATAAGGGCAATTTTGACTGCAACCAATGTGCACGATAATCGGGAAATAAAGCCTGGCTTAATGTTATCTTCAAGTTCGATCGTTTGTTCAAGCAATCCGTTAATACGTTCGATCTCTCGTAACTTCGTGCCTCGTTATCGTCTCGTGGCACACGAGAAATTATGACAGCGAGGATACAGTGGTCGTAAATTAAATTATGATCTAACAAGACGATAGACTTAGGTCTTAAGAACTGCTACTGATCGATGTTAGTACCTGGAACTTTGACGAAGTTAACTTTAATCGAAGTTAAGAAGGTCTACATCTACGTCACAGTTTCTAGTCGATTTTCGAAAAGTTTTCCACAGAAAAAAACAATTCTTTTCCCACTCGATTTAAGTGCATACTTTTAACGCTACATTTCAAGAGTATACGCATTTTTTTCGTGTAAAAATTTTTCAAATTAAAATGTGTCTTTATATTCAGAATCGAATAGATATTGGAAACTTTTTTTACTTTTATTGGCAATTGGACATGTTTACTGTCATGTCCGACTGATTTAAGACCTCATCATATCGTAGTTCCTGTTATACCTGATTTTTTCTTCATGGCGGGCAGTGTGTCAACGAACAAGCGATAACTTGGTTCGAAGTACGTCTCGCGATTGTATTATCTCACATGAGGACTACTAACGAACATTATATGTCGGAATTTGTTATACTGCTTTGATAGGTTAGATCGGAATTTTAGTTTCAATTATGTTCGTATTATACGAGAGACCAGACATAATGGGTTAACTCAAAATTTCCTGTTTGAATTTGTTACGTTGTTTCGATAGGTCGGGTCAAAATTCTGCGTTTAAATTTGTTAGATTGCCTTGGTAGGTTAGGTCAAAATTTTATTTTTAAGTTTCTCTCATTATCTTATACCAGAGTTCAGATGTTAGGTCAAAATTATATGTTTAAATTTGTTATATTATTTAATACGAAGAAGATCGGATGCAACAAGTTAATATTTGATACAACTTCAGTTTCCGAGGGAAATAATAAATTAATTTTTCACTATAATATATTAGTTTGGATAACAAATCCATAACTAATAAATGTTCTAATAATAAATTTTACCTATGAATACATAAATCTCGCATATTTACAATAAACCTCGAAATTAGATCTACTATTTAGATATTCATGTAATTGGTAATTACAATTTCCATATCGCTAATTAATTTAGGGTCAAAAATTATTTCCTAACAACATCGATAATTGTCATTTAATATCATCGTACGGAAATTAATTAAATTTCCTCGAATTACTCTTCCTGACGATATAATACCACTTTCTAGATAAATCTCTATTATCAAAGAAAAAAGAGGACAAAATTAAACAAAATTAGAAAGAAATATAACACTGTCCTACTATACTAATACTAACGATCGTTTCAAAAAATTCCTGGTAGCCCTCTATCTCCGTTATTTTTCTCTAAAATCATAATCCACTGTCCTTTACGATCATCATCGTTACAGAAGAGTAATATGACACAGAAGGAGAGGATTCGTTAAGAGACTATGGTTGAAGCGGAAACGTAGGGACACGTAGAAGCCACCTGGCGACGGTGTGACGAAGAATCCGAGTAAAAAGAACGCTAGCCTATCTATCGAACTTTTAACCGCGGTGATCGAAACGCAGACGGAAAGACGGCGCGAACTTTTTTATCCTATTATCCGCGAAGAAAGAAACGAATTACCAGGGACAATGAACAAAACGGGGAAGCTCGGTTGCCGCGGCAACATTTCTTAATCATATTTCAATTAAGCAGGCCGGAGGTGCACCGACAGCGCGCGGTATCCAACCGTGTTTCCTCTGGCTGCATCGAGACGTCGCTAATACCAGACTTCCGGATGAAAATCCCCTGTTAGCAAGGAGGAAGGTTTTAACGAAGCGTAAGTTAGCTTAATAAATGTAATAGATTTTTATCGAATTACCACGGGGTAAACGTCCATTTTGCAAATAAAATCCGAGCGTAGCGTTAGAGATGGCCGGGAACGAATTACATTACCGATTTAAACCACTCGAACGTTTGGTACTGTACAATATGATTTAATTACACGAGGTAATAGAAAGGTTATACATCTTCTATGGTAGATTTAGAAAAACACAGTTGTAACAGGAAAAATTTTGGAAGTTATTTCGTTATTATTAATTGGAATTTACGAAGATTTATGAAGTTCAGAGTAGGTTCAACGAATTGTTGTCTATATACAGTGTATTGGGAGACTAGTATCATTATTAATACGATAAGGAATTTAAATTTACAGTGTCTGGTCAAATACTTAATTTATCATACAATATGACATAAAAACTTAGAAATTCAATATTTATTCAATATTCTTCAATCTTATCTAATATCCCCTTTAATATCTCTTACATTCGTAGTCACAAACTACGCATAAATTCTTAAAATCGCACTATACTCTTAACCCTCTACATTCGAACACTAGCTAACCCAAAAATTTCATTTCAACATCTCGCGTATTTTTATATTATTTTAAATTTAATATTTAATGTGGGTCTTCAAAATTTTATGGCGGCTGACAGTCGCCTGTCAAGTGCGAAGGGTTAATGGAGAAAACAGATTTGGAAAGGAGCTCTATCCGTCTGGCTAGAGGCAGAATATTAGCCGCAATCGGGGCCGACGACACGTGTTCCGATCACGTATAACCTCTATCCGCAAGCTGCGTTCGCATGACTGTCGTTGGCGTGATGGAATTATGTCCGACTGGATCCCCCTAGGGTGATACGCCGACTGTCGGTCGTATAATGTTCCCTATCCTGGCGGAGAGAATACCCTTGATCCACTTTCTTTGCAAACTGTCGTAAAGCTGCGTATCCCGGCAGGCTACGACGAACGTACGGCGTATTTCGTATCGGGATATCGGGGAACAAAATAGGGAATCGCAGAAAGGGGGGCCCGGGTAGGTGGCGTCCTCGCGGCAACAAAGTTTTCGTACCTCTCCGCGTATTTTTCTATCCAAAGCTTATATAACCTCGCAGCCGAATGTTTCGCGGAGATTACCTGTCAGGATACGTATTTCCCGCTGGAAAGATTTTCCCGGGGTATTCCGTGCACGGGAACGGCGAATGCCCCTTAAACGCGTTCGTTTGCCTTACTTCTCTCCCCTAACCTCTCATCTGTCGTTATTACCATTGTTTACCCGCCGTTTAATCCGTTCAACGGAGAGCCGAGGAATGCGAATTCCTCGACACCTGCGACAATTATCTTCGCGCAAGGAAAAATGTTACCGGGCCGGGAACGCAGTATTTATTGCAGAGATCTCTGAGAAAATACTGACGAAGTACAGAAAGTATTGTACAGATCTCTGTAACGCTCCCGGAAACCGAAATAAAGAAATACCGATAGGATTCCGTGTCGTTATATGTATGAAAATATTTAGGTATATTTATTCGGGTCCTTATCGGTTAAGTTTATGATTCTATTTTTTGGGGAAAGTTTAGAATTAAGGATTTTGTAGTGGAGATTAAGGAAAGTTCAATTTTGTTCTTGTATACGTTGTGGTAAAATAGGGTAACTGAAGGGGATGTAATTAAAGATAAATATGGGTAGAAATCGGTACTAAAAAATACCGATATTTATTTTTGTCATTGGTGATATTCTATTCGTTGGAATTTTGGTTATAGTAAATTTTGATATTGTATCAGTTGTGGTGTTTATAGTCGATTTCGGTACTGTAGTAATATTCGTGTTTCAGTGACACGATTTCGGTGATATATCGGTTCCGGTACAATTTTATTGGCTTAATGCTGATATTAAGTCGCATAATTTATTCTCATGTATCTGAAAAATAAGTAGCTACTTGAGAGAGTCGAAAACTTCATAGAGGTGATCGAGAGGTTGATAAAGAATTATTCGATAAACAATATCGAGTGATATTGATAAAATCGGCAAGTGTTTAATTACTTACAATCGTGGACATCGGTATCTCGGTCGGCAGTTAAAAACATAAACATTTCACGAAGTATATTATCAATAAGATTCGATAACATACGAAAGTTAAATATATAAACGACTCATAAGAATTATTCATGCATTTATAGTTTGCAAGCCGACATGTTCGCAACGTGCTCTCTGGGATTTGGCGTTCTTTGCCTACTTGTAATGTAAGTACCCAATATTCGGACACACTTTAGGGAAATTGATCCGGCATTTGCATACGTTCTTGAAATTATTCCATTACCATTTTCAAATAATATTTAGTTTATTCATTTAATTTTGCGTTTTTATATTTGGTTGTATTTAAGGAGAGATATACTTTGAATTTCGCGAAATTATAGATTTTCGCAGAAATTTATTTCAAGAGAATTATACATTGAATTGATTTATTCTTCTTTTTTTAAATAGTGAGAAAGATCTTTGGTATATATTTATTAAATGAAAACTTAAATAGTTGATATTCGTGAATTTTTTGTATTTTTGAGCATTTCTCAATATTAGTAGCACCACTAGGAATATTTTAATAAATAGATAAAAAAGAAACGTCAATTTTTTTTTAACCAATCACAGGTATGTCTCTCCTTATAAACATTGAATATATTGATTCGTATTTCTTTCGACACTTTCGTGGTACGTAACTTTTGACACTAGAATTACCCAAGCCAAAATCACTAGCTTTAAATATCGCATTCATTCACTTACTAAAAACATACAGTTATTTTTGATAAAATTACTTCGAAATGCTAGACAAAAATAGTAGAAATACAAATTTAGAATTTTATTTTTATTTTGTCACTTAGCCTTTATTTATAAAAAACTACGCACCATCTGAATTAGGGATAATGTAGATTTCTTCGCAACACTTCTGTTCTTACTGACCCGTCGGTAACTTATTGATTTTAGATCTTCTATAGTTGGCGTTGTTGCATCAGTCGAAACATTTAGATTCTCGCAATAGTCACAGACGAGGTTAACAATCTCTGTTCCTGGATCATAGCCAACTCGTCTGCGATGTTACTCCGATAATTGTCATTCGTGTATTTCAATATTATTCAGCCAACTAGTAATTAAATACCATTTGCATTCTCTCGATCAGTGATTCTAGCGTCAATAACCAAATAGATTGAAACCAAGGAGAATTAGAGGAATTTTTCGAATGTTGGATATTCGATAGATCGGTAAGTTTCTTTAAGCTTGTCTTTTCTAGCTCGGCAAGTGGCGAATCTACGGGGCAGAACCTGCAGTTCCCACCGAACTTTCTCCTGGGAGTTGCGACAGCCGCATACCAAATTGAAGGAGCTTGGAACGTGAGCGGTAGGTTGCTCAAGTTTAAATTCCCGCCTTCGAACCTGCCAACTTCTCTAATATTACTCGTCCCGAAAATGTAGATAAAGGTGAAAGTACCTGGGATCGGTTCTCTCATAACCGAAATGGCGTTTACAATAACCACACTGGAGATGTTGCCACCGACTCTTATTACAAATACAAGGAGGATATCGCCATTTTGAAGAAGCTCGGGGTAAATATATATTTCGACATATCAGTCATATTCACTTATGACAGAAATTATAATTTCCGAAGACTTCTAGCTTCCAAAGCGTCGTGTCAGAATATTAAATTACGCTAATTCTTGGTAGTATTAAATTATTTTTTTAAATTAAATTAATATTTTTCTAAATAGTTTCTCACACTCCAATCGAGTGGGGTCGTCAAAAATGACACATTTTCGAAATTTATGCCTAACCATGAGATCGGGAAACTCTGATAAAAGCAGATAGGATATAATTCGAAAAATAGTAACGTCGCACTGTGACAAATTGATAATTTTTAATAGGGATTAATTGGCAACGGGTAGAACCACGAAGTGAATTTGATATAAAAGGAGTGCTACATTAAAACTATGTGCATACGCGTAGCTGCTGTAGGAAGTTCGACAGCTCAAGTTACACGGAATTACGTCAAAACGTCACTCCTGAGTTTCGGGACGCTTTAAAACGTTCACGTAGCAAAGTTTCCCGAAACATATCGGGGAGTTGCGCGATTTAAAAATCTCTGCGTCGAGTTTCCAGCGACACGTCGCAATTTCGAGCTCGACTTGACAGAATTCCGTGCAACTCGAACGTAAATAATCCTGTAAGCTCGAATGTCTGCACGTTTGGAACAATACCAATGCGAGGCTATAATATTTATAGCTTCCTCGTATAATGGTCCAAACTTCGTACCTAAAATTGAACTCGGGCAAAATTTCTCTTTAACCTCCGACATCTGTCAGCACACTAAAGGACACGTCTTCCTGTCTTCCATTGCTCTCATCCAATCTTCCCACATCGCTGCTAGAATCTACCACCAGGATATTCGCGAATTTCACGCATAATCGTCATAAACAATACTCCCTGCGTAATTGTCTCAGTCGGAGCTGAGCCCGGACGTTTACGTGGGGAGGTAATTTCTTCGAATTTCGATCGAAAAAGGGACGAAGATATCATCTAAAAGAATCGATGAAAAACCGGTGTCAACTCCGGTGTCTAGTCTTGTATCAAGTTCTCTCTGTCATCCCGATCCTCCGTTTCACGCAGAATCGTCGTAAACAATACTACCCGCTTAATCGTCTCAGTTGGGACCGAGCTCGGACATTTACGCGGGGAGGTAATTTCCTCGAATTTCACTTGAAAAAGGGACGAAGATAATCGTCTAAAAGAATCGAAGAAATCCGGTGTCAAGTCCTCCCTGTCAAGTCCTCTCTGACATCCCGATCCTCCGTTCCTAACGACGCCAAAGCGGACAGAATTTGGGCGCCAAAGCGGGGTCCGTGTAATACGAACGATCCTTCTTTCTGTCAGTTCAAAGTTTACCGGTTCTCCGTGAGCTGGCCACGCATCCTGCCAACCGGTCACCCGAACAACATCAGCAAAGATGGCATCAAGTTCTACCACGACTTCATCGACGAGCTATTGGCCAACAACATCGAGCCTATGTTGACGATTTATCACTGGGATCATCCACAAGTGCTGGAAGACGCCGGTGGCTGGTTGAACGCCGAGATGGTGGACTGGTTCGCGGATTACGCGAGGATCGTGTTCCGCGAATACGCGCCAAAGGTGAAAATGATCATCCCGATTAACGAGCCCACCGCCATCTGCAAGAACGGTTACTCCTCGGGCATACACGCACCAGGGAAAACTCTGCACGGATTCGGCGAGTACCTGTGCATGCACAACGTGCTGAAGGCACACGCGAAAGCCTACAGGATCTACGAGGGCGAGTTCAAGGAGACGTACAAAGGCAAAGTCGGTGTCCTGCTGAACATAATAGCCTACATGCCCAGGTCTGCAGCGGATGCCGACGCTGTCGAGACTTCCTTCCAGTTCAATGCCGGTTGGCTGATGCACCCTATCTACTCCAAGGACGGTGATTACCCTCCTCTGATGAAGAGCCTGGTGGCCAACAAGAGTATGGAGCAAGGTTATACCAGGTCCCGTCTGCCAACCTTCTCTCCGGATTGGGTCGCTTACATACGGTATGGGATGTGCTGGGAATCTGTTAATTGGAAAGAATGCGGATAATTCGCAAGGATATTTGGGATAATTCGCGTGGGACGATAAATCTTTCGGATAATTAGAGTTTGCTAGCTGAAAATGTCACAGATGAGGATATAAGTATGTCTGTCGCAATGAGGTAAGCGAATAGGACACCAAGTTAATTGGGATTTAATTAGGTAGAGGGATAAAGGACTGACATGATGTTAGGATCTATGATAATTAGTTAACGTAAAACGAGAACGGTGTCTAAGAAATTAGGGGTATGGTATTTAGTTTTAATGACATCGAGAGTGACACTTCTCTTACCTTTATCTATTCCGACTGTCAACTGGCCAGTCTTGTAGAATATATGCATTTACATAAATCATGACACAGTAGTTGGCTAGAACGAAATACTTAGGTAATACACAGTCTGACTTCCTTAGTCACTGAATTTTATTGTCAGTTCAATAGCTACTACTTTCTGTTACTGTTAGTAATTATTTGATTCGAATTTTGTTTTACATCTCGAATATTTCGAGTTTCTTCTGAGAAACCATTGTTTGCGATAGCCAGAAAGTGAACGAACCCGAATCAAACTGACCTCGTGTGAAATTGATCGATACCGTTGCTTTGATATCTCAAATTACCGTTTATATATGTGTGTGTATATTACTGTTACATAAGTGTACCTATGGTACTCGATAAAACATTGAGTGTAATGTTTGCTGCCGTAGAGGAACCTCAGATTTCCTGGCTGTCAATCACTATACCTCGAGACTGGTTACATCTGGCACTATGGGAAAAGTGCCATCTCATGAGAATGACCAAGGAGTAAAAGAGATCGTGGATACTTTCTGGAAACACACAGCTTCTGACTGGTTGAAGGTATGCGTTTTCGCTTTCGAGTCTGTTATCCGATTGCACGCCATCTTGATTCAGGAGAGCTCGAACGAACAATTGTAATAGGTCAGGAACTGTCAAAACTCGTTTGAGAATTGTTGAGGATTGTTATCTATCTCTCTGAATATTTTATTCACGGATTGTTATCTATATCTCTGAATATTTTATTCTCGGATTGTTACCTATCTCTTTGAATATTTTATTCACGGATTGTTATCTTTCTCTCTGAATATTTTATTCTCCGATTTTAAAGTAGATTTTTTATATCGGTTCATACTAGCAACCAGTGGTTAGTTGTATAGTAATCGCCAGTGACGCGTTCCAGGTTGTACCTGAAGGCTTCCGGTTCGTTCTTCGCCAGTTGGCGGAGAATTATGGCAACCCGCCGATGTACATCACGGAGAACGGTGTTTCAGATTACGGAGCGTTGAACGATGACGACAGGATCCATTACTATCGCGAATACTTGAAAGAAATGCTTAACGCCATTTATAAGGACGGCGTGAATATACAAGGATACATCCTGTGGTCGCTTCTTGACAATTTCGAATGGAACATGGGGTACCAGTAAGTATCTCACGACAATCGTGATCTATAGAACTGTAAACTTCAAATCGATACTGTGAATAGGGGAGTGCGTATAGTAAATCGCGACGTATTGTAAATAACAGGATAATAGTCAATGACTATGATAATAATGAAGTAATGGATCTAGAAGAAATGACTTAGAACAAATTAATACTATGCATAGGATGTTAGCGAGAGCTCATTGAGAATTTATACTGAGGAAAAGGAGTAATCTGTAGGATGATAATTTGATTGAATAGTCAGCTTAATACTTGCTTTTATACGTAGTAAAAATAATTAATACGTGAATCTGTGTTTATCAACTTGATATCTTAGTATCTTTAGTTTTGAGGGAATTTCACTCGTCGACGAATTAATTGAATATTAGAAATGAAGGTATGAGAGAGTAATAATAATTGTATTTATAGCGAACGTTTCGGCATCGTGCATGTCGACTTCAATGACCCCCAGAGGCCACGAACGCTGAAGAAGTCTGCCTCCTGGTGGCAGAGTGTCATTGCATCCGGGAAGGTCGAGTGAATTAAGCCAACATCCGCTACCATTCGTTAAAAACAAGTAACAAAACGCAATAGATTGTAGACATAGAAATATCTGTTCATCCTAAATCAACTGATATTCATGAGCCTTGTATACGCAACTTCGATCATTTTAATAAAAAATTTAGGAAATAATTCCTCGAAGCATTTCCATATACCCAGAAGAAGTTAGGCAGTATTAAAATGATCACAAAAATATATCGATCCGACTCTTCAACACGTAAATTTATATTTAGAAATAAGTAGTCGATAACTCACGTTTCTAATACAAACATTTAATTCTCGTTCGTCTTTATTACTTCTTAAAAATAATTAAGATATCTCAAACATTTTAAATACTCGTAAAGTTATTTTAATCATTCGAAAATATCCGAGTTTAGGAACGATAGTCGATAGCTCGCAATACAAACATTTTATTCTCGTTCGTTTTTATTATTTCTTAAAAGTAATTGAGATATCTCAAACATTTAAAATACTCGTAAAATTATTTTAAACGTTCGAAAATATCCGAGTTTAGGAACGATATTCCATAGCTGGCACTGGTAATTACAAAATATGTTCGTCTTTATTACTTTATAACCATCAACGAGGGGTTGCATCTTTTATCGATCCATATATCCTTAACGATATTTCAAGAAAACAATTTCACCTCGGCTCGACGATTCGTTTTATTGTTTCTCTACATTCTCTCTTCCGCGAAGCATCGAACAACATCGATCTCGCGAGAAGAAGCTTCATTCAACGGGCGTTCGTCCATGTTGCGTTTTAACCCCGTCCATATTGGAAGATCGGGTTGGCAGGGGGCGTGATAAGGCGTCAGCTACGAGGGAGTAGAGATAAGGGGTTGAGGTTCGACTCGTAAATGCACGAATGCCTATCTCGTTTATACAGCTTCCTATGCAGCCGACAGCCGCCGAAAAAGAGGAAAAAGGACACTAACGGATCACGCCGTGCCAATCTGGCATCTCCCGTAATTATCTGCTGGCCTCGCACCTGCGTGAATCGCGAATTACGATTCGACAGTCAGGAATTTTGCGTCATTCGTTATCCGAGTCTCGAAAAACGCGTTGTTAATAACAAATCGAGAAAATCAGGAAAGTAGACGTGATAAGAGAAGCTTCTATTGGTCAATCTTTAACATTTTGCAAAGATTCGAATGAAAATGTTAATCTTTATATTAGTGCAAACGTAATTGCACACGTGAGTTACAAAAATGGCTGAATAGCTTGATCTATTTATATTTCTCTCATGTGAAATAGGATTAAGAGAGAAATAGCGAATAATATTAAAAATTGAAGAATGTAGATTCCAACATCTATTAATGCTAAGAATTCGATAGAGTTTCGCGATCACTCTGACTTTGATTTACATTTATGAGGCGAAAATCACTATCGATCGCGAATTAATCTTCGTCGGTGATAAATTCGCAAGAGAAACATTGTATAATCGTACACAAGCGCGACAGTCAACCTAGAAAAGCCACGTTATACTGTGTTCTATAGGGATTATTTACCAATACGAAATTCCAACAGATAACTATAATGATCGAACATAAACCACCTCGGCTTTAAGTGATTATGGTCACCCTTAATCGCGACGAGGTTAATTGCATCGCATATTCAGCGTTTCGTATATATCATGATAGATATGTACACATATTAATTTGACACTACAACCACAAATTTGCAGTGGTATACTTAAACGCAATTTATAATAATTGTAATAATTGCAGCGATACAGTGATAATAAAAACATAATTTTTATATCACAAATAACACATATATAATATAACATGATATTATATACATTTGTTTGACTAATTACTATCTATTGCAATATATCTGACGGAAATGAGAAGCTTGTAGCTCAGTAAACAGATATCTTACACTAGATATATCCCAGAATAAATAGACTCGTTCATTCGAATAAAGTAATAGCGATTAACTACGAAATAAGAATATTCGCTTTGCGCGAAGCGAATTGCACGCTTTCAGGAACTGATTATAGTCGGTTGAAGTGTCAAATGCTGGTACAACGTAGGTTACGTGATTCCGAGGTGATATAAAAGGTGAAATTGTGAAAATACCAACATAATCGACGAAAGAAAAGTGGCGTAACAAAGGAGCCGTCTGAATCTGAAGAATAATTCAGTTTCAACACCGGCGAAGCTTAATGCTCCCGAAGCCATGTTTTTGTTCCATCCTGCATTTTACATCGCGCCACTTGCGTTTACCCTCGCGAGTCTATTCCCCTTTTATAAATAACATAATAGACCGGCATTTCGTACAGTTACGATACCTCCGCTGCCCGCGGCGGATTTCTGCTGGGAGCCATGCAAACGGAGAGCCATGGAAGTCGTCAAAAATCGGGCAGAATAAAATCAGCCGAGCTTAAAGCCGGCGGAGATCCTCGAGAACTCTTGTTCCCGCTAGTAAATATTACCTGTACGCGTAATATATGCAGAGTGGCCGGAAATCTGTGCTTTGCAATCCCATGCGAGGGATTAGCTATCCACCGCGTGCCCGGAACTCGGTAAATTCCTGCCACTTGGCCAGAAGTGCCGCTGCATCCGGTTAATTCGTTAAAGGGAGTGTTCTAGCACGAAACTCGAAAAAGATCGAACTCCTTTTCCCGTTTTTCCCGCTGTGAAACTCGTCGAAATCGCTCGTTCCTGATTCCGTGCTTTTACAATTAGCGGAAATGCACAGGTGTCTTTTGACGGAACTTTTGGTGACGTTAGTAACTTTTACCGTAACAGGAGTATTTGTATAATTGTGTACAAATTTGGATCTTAATCGTGGATAAGTTGGATCTTCATTAATGGAGGTGTTCTAACGTGAAACTTGAAAAGAGTCGAATTTATTTGACAATTCTTCGATATTTAGAACTCTACCAGACTTGATGAATACATAAGAGGATGTTCTAGCATGAAACTTGAAAAAATCGAATATCTTTTTAAATTTTTTAATCTTTAGGACTACCAGACTCGTCGAAATATCTGGTACCCGATCTTTTCATTTTGGAACTAGTGAAAATAATCTGTATTTCAACCTTTCAAA
Organism: Lasioglossum baleicum; assembly: GCF_051020765.1. Taxonomy (NCBI): domain Eukaryota; kingdom Metazoa; phylum Arthropoda; class Insecta; order Hymenoptera; family Halictidae; genus Lasioglossum; species Lasioglossum baleicum. Next base: position 20,925 of record NW_027471556.1, read on the forward strand.
ATTAATTCCTGTCGTTACTTTCTCCAAAAATCGCTGAAACCTAAAAGAATCTTTAAGAATTCTTCATATACTTCATTTCGAAGCTCTCAACCTTTTCACGAGTAAGCGTTTCGCCAGTTTAAAATCGATGTCCCACTTAACACACTAGCGCCACCAGGGTCGATATCTCCGATAAAAAGGTTAATTGCAACATATCGTGTACACCGTTGAATTATTTTCTAATTTTACCTATAGAATCTTGCAATTCTCTTCTTACCTTGTCGTATTACTTGTTTTATACCGTCTTAAATTGTCTTTACCGTGTCTTACTTGCGTCATATTGCGTAGACTATATCGTTTTCACGAGTTCTTCGACCGAAGAAGGGTCGATGGTCGACGGTGGAGGAAAGTGACCACTCACATGCCATGGAATCGTTTCTAAAACACGCGGAGGAGTCTGAAGACACCGGGAAGGTTCTCGAGGCGGTGTGTAATTACAAAAGTTGGTGGCCACGACGTACGAAACAATAACCGCGAGAAAATCGTAGGAAACAATGGCCGGAGCAGTTTGCGCCATTCTCGCTGCCTCTTCCTCCTTTCCAACCGCCGTTACTCGAGTTGATTTCGATACTTCTCTGACAAACCGTCTCCATTATCGTTCGACGACATCGCGATTTCTTAAAGACCTTTGCCTTCGCCTCTGGCCGGGAATAGGTGGAAAATCGCCGCGGATAAGCGGGAAGAGGACAGCGCGTTATCAAACGCAGAAACAAAGAAGCTTCTTGTAGCTTCGGGTCTACCATCGGAAAGCACTCGAGCAGGAAGGAAAATGTCTTCTATCGGTTTCTGATAATCTTTCTGCCACCACTGCGATGAAGTGGCTTCCCGATTCTCTTTCCTAGCTGAGGTGGCGCTATCGGCGACCTTTGTGCCGGTATTTTTATTCAGATGAACAGAGGAAACGTTGAATAGCAAGAGTCCAGCATTTCATTGGTAAATAACGAAATAGTATCGAACGATAATATCTCGATGATGAATGCACCTATGTATCCCAGAAACATGTGCGTAAAGTGACCAAATCTTAATAATAATACCAATTTCCATTTCTTAAATAAAAATATTCCAGGAAATTGAAATTAATTTTGGTGTCACTAGGTGCAGTCCTATTTATATCAGAGCGAAGAAGGATAATTAGAAAATTGATACTCTCTAAATTCTTAATGTTCACTTACGATAAAACAAAGGCCAAATGATATATAACAGCGTTGTAATTAACGCATACATATAACCATCTGTGTAGCATAACGTGTAATTTGCGGCAAACAGTGCAAATAAGGAAACACGATTTACCTTGAAATATTTTCCGCTGGTTTTCGTGTCACGACATCGCTGTTTCTTTAAGTGGTATTATTTTTAAACAAGAAACAAGGATTTCGCAATTGTTTCATTTTTTTTTTCAAATTGGTACGTATGGAACGAAGGAAAATTTGCATCGTAGACATCAGACATTAGCCATCTTCGAACGATCAACTGACCTAACTCTGTGTCTGATCCACAAAAGTGTTCCACTTCAGTTTGCGAACGCGTGCGAGAAGTTTCCTACTTATTCCGAGCGCAATCGAGGAGACTATAAAGGTAACGGCCGCTAAAAATGCCGCGGCATCCGTGTCTTCGTGCTGGTAGCACGGTTTGCCAAGCAAATTGCTATGAAAATGCGGAGCGCCCTCGTCACGGATCACGTACTCGTCCACCAAACGAGATTGTTCACTGGATGGTACGACGCGTCGTTAACCGGCCTTCCAAGTTTCATCATGTTCTCCTTGTATCCGGAAAGTCGCGACGAGCTGGAAGAATTAGGCAAGGATAGAACTCGCGAATGCGAAAGTTCACTCGGCGATCCGTTGAAGGAGAATCAATATACCTCGCGTCTTTGACGCCAAGGAAATATCCGGGTAGCGTAGAAAAATGACGGAACTGACACGAAACCAGACAACAGCTTTTGCTTCGATGTTTGATGCGAAGTAAAGATATTCGTTACAAGAATAACGGATCCTTTCGTGATTTAACACGTGTCTTAAGGACGACTGCGTAGATAAAAAGTAATAAAAAGTAATAATAAATGAAAATGTGTGATAGAAACTTGTGTAATAAAAAGTCGAAGTGACTATGTAAGTACATATTCATTCCTTTCATCGATCAAGATCGATACGACAACGATAAATATTTATCCACGAATCATTTATGCAAATCGAAAAGATTTGATCGGAAACGGCAGGGAATTCTCTTTGGAAATATCAAGCGTGGAATTTTTGTCTGTTTATTATACCAGAGATGTGTCGCGAAATCTTTGGTAAGATGAAAATTCCATCCCTTTCTTTTATCTTTCCAATTTCCCGACGTGCGTCAATAAGAGTCAGACAATCTTCTTCCCTACGGTTTGATTCAACAAAGTAAAAGCATCCATAAAAGTTCTCCTCCCCGACACGGAGTTACTCTTTATTACTTATCATTTCTCGAATAGTAGCTTCCAGCTGGTCTCCCGTCAACGTTTCGAGATCCAAGCGATTTGCAACACCGTCAAGCTTGAGCGTCTTCAATGAAATTCTTGATCCGATAATACCGACGAACCGAGAACCGGCACGGTGTAATGGACAGCTTCTCGAGTGTTCCTCAACCTTGCTTGGTGCATGTACACCCTGATATCTGTATGAGCTACGAGAAAATACATACACGAACACAGAGAGAACGAAAAAATGTGCTCGCGGTTGCGAATAAAAAAGAATTCAGGAAAAAAACGAGAAAGATATTTTATAAACATTCAGATCACTTGACATTTATTTATCCGGAAATTACGTGCAAAAATTTGGCGAAAATGAAATGAAAATTTCAACCTGAAACA
>NW_027471557.1:0-23792 GCF_051020765.1 Lasioglossum baleicum
TCTGCCGTACGCGACTATAAGACCTCGCCAGTCGTATTGCTCCGGCTGCGTGGACACCTATACGGAGAATAATGTAAAACAACGATAGGTTTAGGATAATATCTAGGCAAACGTACACTCAACAAATTTCATAGACACTTTTTCTAAAAAATACAGTTTTTGAAATTAAAGACTAGAAGTTATGAAACAAATCGAAAATATCCAGAAGTAAATTGCAGTATGTAGAAATAAATAAAATCCAGCCTATCAATGCTTAGGCTACATTGGTAAGGACAAAGAAGAAGCAGGGGCCAAACGCTATTGTCACTTCCGATCTGCCTACGCAACTACAACGCATCCACATTCGTGTCGCACCGGCAGCGTAAGTACGTGTACAGGCAAGCAAATAATACAGGCAACAAATTTACCTAAATAATGTCATAAACGTACACTCAACTAATTCCGAAGACACATTTGCTATGAAGAAATTAGTGGTTTTAAAGATTAGAAACCATGAGAAAAACGGAACATATCAAAACAGTAAATTACATTACGTATGAATAAATAGAGGACTTGGAAACAATGCATACGGTTCAGTGCCATGGATAGATAAATTATCGAAAATCATGAAGTAGTGTCGCACCGATTTGCCGAATGGAACTGCAAGACCAATCCATTCCTGACGCTCCGGAAGGGCTGGTACGTATACAGACAGTGATGTAAAATAGCAATGTGTTTTGCAACATATTGTCATAAAAGTGATCTCCTCTAATTCACACGGCACTTTTCCTGAAAAAATGCAATTTTTAAAATAAAACTTGCATGTTTCGAAGAAAATGTGAAATGTAATATCAGTAAATTACAGTATTTATATATAAATAGAAAACTGTGAAGGAACGCGTACGGTACAATATTATGGTTAAAGGAATTAATGATGATCATGAAATATGTCGTGTGCTACGTACGCAACGACAAGACCACTCCAGGCGTGTCGTTCGGCTGCGTAGGTTCGTATACAGACAATCATATAAAATAACAGAGAATTTAACATGATATTGTCATAAACCTAAACTCACCTAACTCCAAAGAAACTTTTACTAAGAAATACTGTTTTTTAAATCAAAATTGAAAACTTTGAAAAACATGGAAAATATCATAAATGTGAACTACATCATGTAGGGATAAATAGAAGACTACGAAAGATTGCATACTTTACAACATTAAGGTTGAAGAATTTAACAAAGACCATATAGCAGGGTCGCTCCGTTCTATCGGACGCTACAACAAGGCCACGCCAGTCGTATCGCACAAACAGCGTAACGACGTACTTAGACAATCATATGAGATAACAATGAATTTAGCACAATATTGTCATTAGCATTAACACAACCTATTCCAAAAGGCTCTTTTACAATGAAATACAATTTTCTAAAATGCAAATTGAATATTGCGAAAAATATTGAAAATATCATAACAGTACATTACAGTTTGTACAAATAAATGGAAAAATGGGCAAAAATGCATACGATACAATATCGAGGTTGGAGAAATTAACGATAATCATACAGTAGTGTCGCTACGATATACCGACCGCAACTGCACGTGCACTCCAGTCGTGTTGTTCCTTCAGGTTAGGTACGTATACAGACAATCATACGCAGTAACAGTTAGTCAAACAAAATAATGTCAGAAGCGTACACCCACCTATTTCCAAAGGCAGTTTTACCAGAAAATACATTTTCGTACAATAGAAATTGAACATTAAAAAAAATAAATCTAAAATATCAGTACAGTAAATTGAAGAACGTCTAAAATAAATGGACAATTTGGGAAAGAATGCATACGGTTTAAAATTATGAGTTACAGAAATTTACGAGGACAGTCCAGTATACTGCTCGAATCTGCCGTACCTAACTACAAGACCACTACAACCGTACCGCGCCCGAAGCGTAGGTACGTATACAATGTATCATATAAAATAGAAAGAATTTAATATAATATTGTCACAAACGTACACACAACTGATTCCCATGACACTTGTATACAGGAATACAATTTTTTCAACTAGCAATAAACAATCTCGAAAAAAAATGTAATGACCATAACAGTAAATTGCTGTATTTGTATATAAATATAAAAATGAGAAAGAATTGCTTGCGGTTCAAAATCATGTCTTAAGATATTAACGGAGACCATACAGTAGTGTTGCGAGATCTGCCGTACCATCATTCACTGTTCGAATATTATAGCAGGAGGTGAAGCCATTGTAGAACTTTATCCATTCGCATACAGTCTAACTTTTTACCGCAGGCCATCATTCCGAGAAGCAAGCCCGCTTTATTGAGGGCATTATTTCGTGATCCGAGAAGCAAATTAGTAGACATACATTTTAGTGACGGGCACCTTAATTTCGTGTTTTGCATTAGATGATCAGAACACAGACTGATCATGAACATTACCGCCCCCTTTGAGAGTGGAACGACCAAATGAATAACTTCACCTATCCCGTGATTCCGAGAGTCAACCCAGGAAAACCGACAAGTAAGTCCTCTAAACAGAATTTGGAGTAGACTCCTTATTTCGCAGTTTGAATATAAATATGGAGCGTCAAACTGTTTGAGAGCGATACCAATTGGTATAATGTCAAACGTTATATCGACGACCTTACCCTCCCAAAACTTACCCGCTGCATCGAGAGTATACCTTCGCGATCAGAGTTTCAAATTAGTTTATACTCTAGTGGCGGGCTCCTTAACTTCAGGTATGAATAAGAGGATCGATCGTCAAACCGTTGGGGAACGTCACCAATTGGTATAAAGTCAAACGCTTCACCGAAGAGCTTACCCTCCGAAAACCTAGCGCGCTGTATCGACAGTACAGCAGAGAGTTCAAAGGAACGAATTGGCATACATTTTAGTGACGATCGCCATAATTTCATGTATGAAACAGAAGATCGAGGGTGTGAAAGTTACCACCATCTCTGAAGGTCGAACGGCTATGTCAATAGCTTCACTTATCCTATGATTCCGAGAGTCCAACCAGGTGTTCCTGGAGTAAATGCGCTGAACTGTATTAGCAATAGACACCATAATTCACGGTGTAAATATTAAAGTGGCAGGTCAAGCCGTTTGCGAACGTTACCAATTTCTACAAAGTCAAACATTTTATCAAGAGCGTTACCGCCCAGAATATAATCCGCTGTATCTGGAGCATAATTCCGCATTCAGAAAAAGAAATCAGTATCCATTTTAGTGTCGGCACCATAAATTTCATGTATGAATTAAAGTATCGATGGTCGAACCGATCGAGAATATTACCATCCTCTCTGAGATTCGAACGGCTTGGTCAGTAGCATCACCTATCCTGTGATCCTGGGGGTCAAACTAGATAGTCCACGTTACCAATTTTTATAAAATCAAGCGGTATACTGAAGATCTTATCCTCAGAAGATCTTGCCCATTGTATATATACAATCACCTTAACTTCCAGCAGAAATCAGAAGGCAGAGAGTCGAACCGCTCAAGGCAGTTTCTACCTTCCGTGTAAGACGGACGGCTAAGACAATCGCTTCACCTATCCAGGGATTCGAAGAGCCATATCAGGAAATATGGAAGTGAATCCACTGAAAAGTATTGGCTAAAGTCACCTTATAACACGACATGACTATTAAGGTTGAGAGACCAACCGTCGGCGAATATGACCAATTGGTATAAAGTATTCTTCCCATAGCTTCGCCTGCCATGCGATTCCGAGAATCGTATCAGGCATTCCAGGTGTAAATCCGCTGATCAGTATTGGTAGCAGACACTTCAATTCAGGGTTTGCATATTAAAGTAGAGCGTCAATTTGATTGAGAACAATAGCATCTGCTGTAAAGTCACACGTATTACCGAAGATCTTACCCTCTGAAAAACTAACCCGCTGTATCTAAAATATAACATCGTGTTCATAGGGTCGAATTACTGTTCATTTTAGTGACGAGCACCTTGGTTTCAAGCATGAATTACAAGATCGGTGGTCTAACGGTTCGAGAACGTTACCACCTTCTGTTACACACGAACGGCTAAGTAAATAGCTTCATATATCCTGAAATTCCGAAAGTCAAAGCTGATATTCCGGGAGTAAATGCACTGTGCGGTATTGGCAATGGACACCTCAATACACGGTTTGAAAATCAATGAAGGCCGTCAAAGCGTTCTATAACAATGCCCACTCGAGGGGACAAAAACGTCGCACAGTTTTACCTCACCATCCGAAAATCTGACGTGCTGTATCGAGAGTATAACATCATGTACAGAGGTTCGGGCTAGTATAAATTTTAGAGTCGAGCACCGTAATTTTATGTATGAATTAGATGCTCGATGGCCAAAGCATTCGAGAACGTTGTCACCTTCTGTTAGAAACGAACGGCTATGTCAATAGTCTATCGTATCCTGCGATACCGAGTTAAACCAGGTATTGTGGGCGTTAGTCCGTAGAAGAGTTTTGGCAATAGACACCTTTATTCACTGTTTGAGTACTACGCTAGTGTGTCAAACCGTTTGAGAATCATACAAATTGGAATGAAGCTAAACCTATAACCGAAGGCCGTACTTTCCGCGAACCACACCCGCTTCATCGAGGGTATAACTTCGCGTTCAGCTGATCAAATTTGGGAACATTTTTGAGTCGTGGACATTAATTTCGTTATGAATAAGAAGATGGGAGGTCAAACCGTTCGCGAATGTTTCCACTTTCTTTGAGAGTCGAAAGGCTGAGTCATTAGCATCACCTATACTTGCGATTCCGAGAGTCAAGCCTGGTATTCCAGGAGCAAGTTTGCTGAACAGTATTAGAATAAGAAACCTTTTTGTCACTATATGAATATTAAAGTAGAGCGTCAAACCGTTTGAGACCGTTACCAAGTGGCAGATAGTAATACCCTTTACCGGAAACCATACCTTCTGAGACATTAACCGGCTGTATCGTGGGTATAACATTGTGCTCAGCGAAACAAATTAGTATACATTATAGCAGATGGATGCCTTTCTGTCATGTATGAATAGAAAAATCGACAGTCAAACGGTTCGAGACCGATATCACCTTCTTTGAGAGTCGATCGGCTAAGTTAATAGCTTCACCTATCACGCAGTTCCGATGCCGAAACCAGGTATGACGGGAGTCAATTTTCGGTTTGAATATTAAAGTAGAGCGTGAAACCGTTTGAGAACGTTACCAAATGATATAAAGGCAAACGTCCTACCGAAGGCCGTACCTTCCGAGGACATGACCCGCTGCATCGATAGTATAAATTCGTGTTCAGGGAAACAAATTATTATACATATTAGTGACGGCAGCATAATGTAATGTACGAATTAGAAGATCGCGGCTCAAACCGCTAGATAACGATGCCATCTTCTTTGGGGTTCGGACGGCTAAGTGAGTAGCATTACCTATCCTGGGATTCCGTGAGTTAAACAAGATATTTCGGGAGTCAAACCGCTGTATACTATTGGCAATGGATACCTTAATTCACGGTATAGTTATTATCGTAGAGAGCCGCACCGATTGACATCGTTCCAAATTGGAATAACGTCATAAACTTCATAGCATACCTTACCTTCCGAGGACATAAGCCGCAGTAGCGAGTGTCATGCTTAGTGCTCACGGCAACAAATGAGAAGGCATTATAGCAGAAGCAAACCTTATTCTTAAGTATGAGTTAGACGATCGAATGTCAAACCGTTCCGAATGTTACTTCCTTCCTTGTGAAATCGCACATATATCACAATATCTTCACCTGACCTGTGGTTCCGAGAGTCACAACAGATATTCCGGGAGAAAATCATCTGAGCAGTACTGGTAATAGACACCATAAATTCCGATAATCCAATCAATTCAGAGAGTGACGCCAGGTATTCCGGTAGTAAGTACGCTGAAGAGTTGTGGCAATGAACACCTTCATTCACGGTTTGGATATTAAACTAGAGAGTCAAACAGTTTGAGAGCGTAACCAATTAGTATAGAGTCAATAGCCTTACCGAAGGCCTTACATTCCGCGAACACCACTGGCTTCATCGAGAAAATGAGTTCGTACTCAGGGAATGAAATTAGTCTTCATTTCAGTTGACGCGTCAGAGCGGAGCGTCAAACGGTTTGAGAACGTTAGCAATTGGTATAACGTCATTTCCTTTACCGAATACCTTCCCTTCCGAGAACCCAAAACGCTGCATCGATTGTTTTGCTTATTGTTGTCGGGAACATATTTGCCCACATATTTGCTGACGTACACTACAGCTTCATGAATAAATATAAGAATCAAGAGTAAAGCCTTTCGAGAACGGTACCATCTTGTTTGAGGGTCGAACGGCTATGCCAATACATAAGCCTAACATGAGGTACCGAAACATAAACCAGGTATGCCGGGTGAAAATCTGCGGAACTGTTTTGTCAATAGGCACACCAATTCACGGATTGAATATTAATGCAGACTGGCTAACCGCTTGAGAACTTTTGCTACAAGAACAATTGCTACAAGGTCAAATGTTATACCAAAGACCTAACCTTCCGCGAACCTCACCGGCTTCATCGAGAGTATAACTTCGTCTTCAGGACAGGAAATAAGCCTTCATTTCAGGGGCAGCCACCTTAACTTCCTGTGTGAATTAGATGATCGTGGGTCAATCCCTCGAGAACTTAAACACCGTTTGCGGGAGACGAACGGCTACCTCAATACCATCACCTATCCTGCGATTCCGAAGTTAAAACCGGTATTCCCGATTGGAGTCCGCTGCACAGTACTGGAAATAGACAGCTTTATTCACAGTTTCAATTTTAAAGCAGGCCGTCAAGCCGTTGCAGAACATTACATGTTGGTGTGTGGTCAAACTTCTTACAGAATGCCATACCCGCCGAAAAACTAGCCAGCTGAATCGATAGTAAAACATCGTGTTCAGAGAAACAAATTAGTATAATTCATACTGACGGGAACCATATTTTCATGTTTTCACAAGAAGATAGAGAATCATACCTTTTGAGAATGTTCCAACCCTTTTTCGGAGTTGCACATCTGTTTCGATACCTTCACTTATCCTGTGATTCCGAAAGCCACGCCATCAATCCCGGTAGTATATCCGCTGATCATTATTGACAATGGAAACCCTAATTCAAGGATTGAATATTAATCTGGAGCATCAAATTGCTTGACATCGTTACTATTGGTATAAGGTCAACCGTTTTATGGAAGACCTTAAACTTCGAAAGCGGAACCAGCTGTATCGAGAATATAACATCGAGTTCAGAGAAAGAAATTAGTGTTCATTTCTGTGATGGGCCCCGTATGATCGTGTATGGATTAGAAGATATAGAGGGTCAAACAGGTGCACATCGTTACCACCAATTCTGAGAGTCGCACAGCTAATCCAATAAATTCACCTATTCTATTATTCCGAGAGTCAAACCATGTATAGCGGGAGAAAATACGTTGAACAGTTTTGGCAATAGACACCTCAATTCACGGAATGAATAATGAAGTGGAGAGTCAAGTCGTCGAAGAACTTTACGTACAGTAATAGAGTCAATCCGTTTAACGAAGGCCTTAAATTTCGTGAAGCTAACGCGCTGTGACGAGGGTACGTCGTCGTGTTCATAGAAGCAATTTATTATACTTATGAGTGACGCATTACTTAATTTCATGTATGAATTAAAAGATCGAGAGTCAAACCGTAAGAGATCGAAACCACCATCTTTGCGACCGGAACGGTTAGGTCGGTAGCTCCACGTATCTTGTGAAACGGAGAATCACATTAGGAATTCCGGGAGTAAGCGCGCTGAACAGTGTTGGCAGTAGACACCGTAACGCACGGTATGATTACTAATGTAGAGCGTCTATTCGTCTCGGAAGGTTACAAATTGGTTTAAAGTCAAAAGTTTAACAGTAAACCGCACCCTTCTTAGCCTATCTTGCTGTATCGTGTGTATTACGTAGTGGTGAGAGGAACTAACTTGTTTACAGGTCCTTGACGGGCACCACAATTTCGTGCATGGAAAGGAAGATCGATCGTCATGCCCCTTGATAGCGTTACCACCTCTTCTGAGTGTTGCACAGCCAAGTCAATATCTTCATCTAAAATTTGATGAAGCATTCGTGGCACTAGACACCTTATATTTGGGCTTGAATATTAAAGTAGGTCGGTAACCTGTATGAGATCGTCACCAATTTGTATCGGGTCAGAGCTTTTGTCGAAAGACGTACTTGCGCTGAATATAAGCCGCTGTGTCGAGAGTATAACATCGTGTTCACCAAAGTAAATTTGTATGCATTTCAGTGACGGGCATCATAATTTCTCGTATGAATTACAAAGATCAGGGTCAATACGTTGGAGAACGTGGCCACCGACTTTGAGAGTTGAACTTCTAAATCTGCTGCTTCACCTATCCCGTGATTACGAGAGACAAGCAAGGTATTCCGGTAGAAAATCCGTTGAACAGTATTGGCAATGAGCACACCAATTGATTGTATGGAAATTAAAGTAGAGCGTCAAAGCATTCGATTACGTTACCAACTGGTATAAAGTCAAACCTTTTATCGAATAACTGATCGACCTAGAACGAACACCGAACTAGCGAGTGTCTTGCTTAGTGCTCATGGAAACAAAACGGTAGTCATTATAGCTGACGGAGATCTTATTTTCGTGTCGGAATAGCAAAATCGAGAGTCAAACTACTCTAGAACGTTACCACATTCTTTCGGATTCGAACGGCTAAGTTAATAGCTTCACGTACTCTAGGAAGTAGTAAACCAGGCATTCGGGAAGTACATCCGGTGAGGAGTATTGCCAATAGGCAGCGTAATTCATGGCTTGAATTGTAATGTAAAGCGTCGAACCGTTTGAGATCATTGCCAATTGCTATGAAGACAAACACGCTACAGATGGCCTTACATTCGGAGAAGCTAACCTGCTATTTTGAGAGTATAACTTCGTGTCCAGAGAAAGAAATTTGTCTTCATATTCTGTGACGGGCACATTAATTGCATTCATGAATCAGGAGATCGTGGGCCAAACCATTCTAGAACGTTGCCACATTCTGCGAGATTCGAACGGACAAGTCAATATCTTCATATCTCCTGAGAGTCCGAAAGTGAAACGAGATTTTCCGGAAGTAAATGCACTGAAGAGTTATGGCAATGGACCCCTTAATTCAGGGTATGAATAATAAGGTGCAGAGTGAAACCGCTCAAGACCGTTACGAATTGGTATAACGTCAAACTCCCGTCCGAATACCTTATTTTCCGAGAAGATAACCCGCCGTATTGAGTGTAACTTCTTGTTCAGAGAAACATATTAGTTTACAGTTTAGCGACTGGCACCATAATTTCGTGTATGATATAGAAGATCGAGGATCAAAACGTTCCGGAACGATACCACATTCCTTGAGAATCGATGGGCAATGTCAATAGCTGGTATCCTGGGACTCCGAGAGTCAATCCTGGAGTTCCTGGAGTATGTCCGCTGAAGAGAATTGGCAATGCACACTTTATGTCACGATTTGAATATTAAAGTAGAGCGACAAACCGTTTGAGAGCGTTACCAATTCGCATGAGGCGCAAACCTTTTACCTAAGGCCTTTCCTTCCATGCACCTAACCAGCTGTAGCGAGTGTCATTTTTAGTGCTCACGGAAACAAATTGGTAGACATGTTAGCAGACAGACACCATATTTTAATGTATAAATATCAAAATCGAGAGTCAAACCGTTAGAGAAAGGTTCCACTTTCATTAGGTGTCGAAACACTAAGACGATAGCTTCACCTATCCTGTGACTGTGATTGTCAAATCAGGTATTCTCGCAGTCAATCCGCTGTACAACATTGGTGGCAGACACCTTAATTCACGATATGAATATTAAAGTAGACCGTCAAACTGCTGTAGAGCATTACCTGTTTGTATAGTGTCTATCATTTTACCGAAAGCCATACCTTTGGGGCAGATAACCCACCCTATAGGAAGTATAACTTCGTGTTCAGGGAAGCATGTTCGTCTACATTTTAGTGACGAGCACCTTAGTATCACATGTGTATTTGCAGATCCGTGGTCAGACGGTTTGAGAATGTGGCCACCTTCATTGAGATTTGAACTGCTAAAGCAACAGATTCATTGAGAGTCGAACGGGCAGGTTTGTAGCTTCAGCTATCCCGTGACTCCGACAGTCAAACCTAGTATTCCAGGATCAAATCCGATGAACGGTATTTATAATAGACTCCTTAATTCACGGTTTGAATATTAAATTAGAACTTAAAACCATTTGAGAACGTTACCAATTGGCATAACGTCATACTATTAACCTGATACCTTACCTTCTGAGCACATAGTCTGCGGCATCGTGGGTATAACTTCGTGATGAGCGATACAAATTAGTTGACATTTTAGTGACGGGCACCTTAACACTCCGGGATACAGTTTGACTGTATAGCATTAGGTATCGTTCTACAACGGTATGGCAGTCTACTATATTACTCATACCATGAATTAGGGTGTCTATTACCAAAACTGTTTAGCGTATCTACTCCGGAATGCGTGGTTTGACTCTCGGAGATACAGGGTAGGTGATCCTATTGACTTAGCAATTCGACTCCCAAAGAAGCTATTGCCTTAGCTGTTCAGATATCAACGAAGGTGGTCACGCTGTCAAACGGTTTGATCCTGGATTTTCAAATTCATACATGACAATAAGGTGCCCGTCACTAAAATGTATACTAACTTGCTTCACTGAACACGAAGTCATGCTCTCAATATAGCGAATTAGCTTAATGCATGGTAAGGTCTTCGGTAAAGTGTTTGACTGTTAATGAATAGGTAAAGTTCTACAACGAACAGAGAATAATGGTTCAGCAGATCGAGCAAAACTACTGTATGGTCACCGTTAATTTCACAAGACATGATTTTGAGCTGCATGCATTTCTTTCTCATTTTTATATTTATATACTAATACTGCAAGTTACTGTTATGATAATTACAATTTTTTTCGCAGTTGTCAATTGATAGTTGAATAAATTTTATTTCTGAATACAAGTATCTTTGGAAAAGGTTCAGTGCACGTTCATGACATCATTTTGATAAACTCATTGATATTTTATATGATTGTCTGTATACGGAGCTACACTTCCAGAGCGACACAGCTGCAGTGTTCCTGTAGTTGCGTACGGCAGATCGGAGCGGAATACTGGATGGTCTTCGTTGATGTCGTTAACGATGATTTTGAGCCGTGTGCATTTTGTCCCAATTTTCCCATTAATTTACACATACTGTAATTTAATGTTACGACATTTTCGATTTTCATCTAAATTCTAAATTCATATTTTAAGGAATTGTATTTTTTCAGTAAAAGTGACTTCAGAATTAGATGAGTGCACGCTATGACATTTTTGTGTTAAGCTTATTTTCGTTTCATACCATAGTCTATATACGTTCCTACGCTGTCGGAGCGATACCACTGGCGCTGCCATGTATTTGCGTACGGCAGGTCGGGAGACACTACAGGATGGTCTCCATCAATTCCTTTATCCTTCGACTATATCCTTCGACACGACTGGCGAGGTCTTGTTTGTAGCTACGTACGGCTGGTCTGGGCGACTCTACTGCATGGTCTTCGTTAATTTCTCTAACCTTGATATTGTACCGCATGCATCTTTTTCCAGTTTTCCATTTACTTATACATACTGTAATTTACTCTTACGATGTTTCCTATTTTTTGCGTAATTATCAATTTTTATATAAAAGATTGTATTTTCTTGGAAGAGTATCCTTGGAAATAGTTGAGAGTACGTTTATGGCGTTATCATGTTAATCTTATTGTTATTTTACATGATTGTTTTTGTAGGTACCTACGCTTCCTGTGCGATACGACTGGAGAGGCCTCGTAGCTGCGTTCGGTAGATCGGAGCGACACTACTGCATGATCTTCTGTAACTTATCTAACCTTGATACCGTACCATATGCATTCCTTCCCAGTCTTCCATTTATTTACACATTTCATAGTAAAACTGTCTTTAGATAAAGTTGAGTTTAGGTTCGTGACAGTGTTTTGTCAGGCTAGTTATTTTTTATACGGTTGTGTGTATGCGGATCTATGCGTCCAAGGCGTCACGGCTGGAGTGGTCTTGTAGTTGTGTTTGGGGAGATCGGTGCGTCACTGCTGTATATTCTTTGTATATAATTTTAATCCTAATGTTGTACAATATTAGATCTTTCGTAGATCGGTGCGACAGTGCTGTAACGGCTTTGTTGTTGCGTACATCCAGCGGCATACTGGATGGTCTTCGTCTTTCGTGTTACAATGGTTTTGAACCCTGTCCATTTGTTCTCACGATTTCCATTTATTTCAACGTTCTGTAGTTTGCTGTTATGAGATTTTCTATTTTCTTCGAAATAATATATCTTTATTTTATATAATTGTATTTCTTAGTAAAAGTGTCTTTGGAATTAGTTGTGAGTACGTTTATGACAATATTTTGTTAAGTTCTTGGGTACTTCATAGGATTGTCTCCGTACGTATCTGCTTTCCCGGTGCGGCACGGCTGCTGTGGTCTTGTAGTAGCGTTCCTGAGATCGGTGCGACACTGCTGTATATTCTTTGTATATAATTTTAACCCTAATATTGTACAATATTAGTTATTTCGTAGATCGGAGCGACAGTGCTGTTAGGTCTTTGTAAATTTCTTTGACATTGGTATTGTACCGTTTGCATGCTGTCTCTGTTTACTGTTGATGTGTACATACTGTAATATACTCTTATTATATTTTAGATTTTCTTCAAAATTACAAGTTTTTAATTTCAGAAAGTGTATCATACATGAAAAGTGCCTTTGGAATTAGTTAAGTGTACGTACATGTCGATAATTTTTTTAACTTATTGTTATTTTATATGACTGTTTCTATACGTATCTTCGCTGTCGGAGCTACACGACTGACGTAATTACTTCTTGTAATTACGTACCGCAGATGGAAGCGGCACTACTGGATGGTTTTCGATAATTTCGTTAACCATTATTTAATACCGTTTGTATTCTTTTGCAGTTTTTTACCTATTCAAGAATAATGTTATTTACTGTTACGATATTTCCGATTTTTTTTAAATTTTAAATTATCAATCATTATAATAAAAAATTGTGTTCCTTGACAAAAGAGTCTTTGGAATTAGTTGTGTTTACGTACAGGGACGATATTTTGTTAGATTGAGATACTTTTGTTAGATACTTTATATGATTGTCTGTATACGTACATTCGATATTGGTGCAACACGACTAGCGAGGTATTGTAGTTTGGTACGGCAGAACGGATCGGCACCACTGAATGGTCTCCGATTATTTCTACATCCTTCAATTTGTACCGTATGAATTTCTGCTCAGTTTTCCATTTATTTATGCTTTCTGTAATTTACTGTTATAAAATTTTCGATTATTCTCCAAAATTATCTATCTTTATGTTAGAAAAATGTACATCTTAGGAAAAGTGCCTTTGGAATTAGTTCAGTGTACCCGTATGACATGATTATGTTGAACTAATTGTCGTTTTGAATGATTGTCTGTGTACGGACTTACGCTGTTTGCGCGAGACGATTGGCGAGGTCTTGTAGTTGCGTACGACAGAACGAAGCGAGACTACTGGATGGTCTTCGATAATGTTATTAACCTTGATATTGTACGGTAAGAATTTTTTCCCAGTCTTTCATTTATTTGTATATACAGTGTGTTATTGCTATGATGTTTCACTGCTTCTATAAAATACAATTTCTGAGCTAAAGAATTGGAGGGTTTCAATAAAATCGGAAATATCATAACAGTAGATCACACAATGTAGAAATAAATAGTGAACATCGAAAGAATGCATTCGGCACAATATCAGACAATATCAGGGATATAGAAATTAACGAAGATAATACCGTAGTGTCGGTCCGATATGCCGAACGCAACTCCAAGGCCATAACAGGCGTGTCGCCCCGGAAGCGTATGTACGTATAAAGACAATTATGTAAAATAAAAATAAGTTTCATCATAATATTGGCATAAACGTACACTCGACTAATTCCAAAGACACTATCACTGATAATTCCAATTTTTTAATCCAAAAATTGAAAATTTTGGAAAGAACTGGAGATACCATAACAGTAAATTACCGTATGTAGATATAAACAGAACACAGAGAAATAACGCAACGGTACAATATCAAGGTCAAAGAAATTATCAAAGCCCATGCAGCGCTGTCGCTCCGATATTCCGCAACTGCAAGAGAACTCCACCCATGTCGCTTCGGAAGTGTAGGTTCGTAAATGCAAAATCGATTGAAATATCAACAAATATAGAAAACTCATGACATGAACCTACTCTCAACTGATTCCGATGACACTTTTCATAAAATGGACAATGATTGATATTAAAAATTGAGAGTTTTGGAAAAATTGGTCAGTATTAAAACAGTAAATTACAGTATGTATAAATAAATGGACGAAAGCGAAGGAATGCATACGGTAGTATATCAAAGTTAAAGAAATTAATGTAGGCCATACAGCAGTTGTCGCTCCGACATAGCGAACGCAACAACAAGACGAATCCAGTCCTGTCGCTCCGGCAGCGTAGGTACATATAGAAACATTCACACAATATAACAACAAATAATACAAGATATAGTTATAAACGTACACACAACTAATTCCAATGACACTTTTCGTAAGAAATACAATTTCTTAAACAAAGATTACGAAATTCTGTAAAAGCATCGAATGTATGATAACTGTAAGTTACAGCATGTTAAAATAAAAAGAAAGCTGCATGCTTTTTTGAGAATGCATACAGTACAATATTATGGATAAAGAAATTAACAAAGACCATCCAGTACTCCCGACCGATCTGACGCACGAAACTACATGACTTCGCCAGTCGTGTCTCTCTGGCAGCGTAGGAACGTATACAATCAATAATTCAAAATAAGAATGAATTTAACATAATATTGTTATAAGCGTACACACAAATTGTTCCGTAGGCACATCTGCTAACGAATACAATTTTTTATACTAAAAATTGAAAATTTTGATAAAAATCGAAGATATCATTCACTAAATTAAAGTATGCATAATTATATGTATGACTGGGTGAAAATGCATACGGTTCAATATCAAGGTTAATGAAATTAACGAATATCATGCAGTAATGTCGATCCGATCGGCCATACGAAACGGCCAGACCAGTCCAGGCGCGTTATTCCTGCAGCGTAGGTACATGTAGAGACAATCCTATAAAGTAACAATGAATTTAACAAAATATTGCCATAATCGTTCACTCTACTAATTCTATGGCACTTGTCCTAACAAATGCAATTATTAAAACAAAAAGTTTGAAGTTCAGAAAAAAAGTGGGAAATATCGTAACTGTAAATTGCAGTATGTATATGAAAATGGAGAACTGGGGAAAATAACAACGGTACATAATCAAGGTTAACGGAACAAACGAGGGACTTCCAGTACGCCGCGCCGATCTGGCTTTCGCAACTGCAACACCACTCCAGTCATATCGCACAGGAAGCGTAGGTACGCATACAGGCAATCATATAAAACAAGAATAAGATTAGCAAAATATTGCCATAAACGTACACTCATATAATTCCCAAGACACATTTACTGAGGAATACAATCTTTTATATTAACAATTGGATATTTTGAAGAAAATCGGAAATATCAGACGAGTAAATTGCAGAATGTAGATATAAATAAAAAACTGCGAAAGAATGCGAACAGAACAATCTTATTGTTAAAGTAATTAACAATGACCATGAAATATGCCGCCCCGATCAACAGCACACAACTACAATACCACACCAGCAATGTCGGTCTGGAAGCGTACGTGCTCATAAAGCCAATCATATGAAGTATCAATGAGGGTAACGAAATAATATCATAAACGTAAAATCTACGAATTGCAGACACACTTTCACTAAGGCATACAGTTTCTTGAAATACGAAATGAAAATTTTGAAAATAATCGGAAATATTAGAACATTAAGTTATAGTATGTGCAAATAAATTGGGGAATTGGGGAAAAATGCATACGATACAAAAGCAGTGTTAACGAAATTAACGTAGACCATACAGTAGTATCCCTCCGATCTGCCGAACGCAACTACATGCCCCGGCCAGTCGTGTAGCTCCGACAGCGTAGGTACTTATACAGACAATCATATCAAATAACAATATTTTTAACAAGATAATGTGATAAACGCGTACGCTCAACTAATTTCAATGGCACTTTTACTGAGAACTACAATTTTTTTTACATAAAATTTGAAAATTTCGAAGAAGAACGAAAATATAACAACAGTAAATTAGAATATGTATAAATAAATAGAAAACTGCGGCCGAATGCATATGATACAAAATCAAGCGTAAGGAATTAACTGAAACCATACAGTAATGCCGCTTCGAGCTGCCGTGTACAACTACAAGACATCGAGAGTCGTCTTGCTCCAGCTGGGTTGGTACGTATACAGACAATATTATAAAATAACAACAAGCTTAACAAAATACTGGAATAAACGTAAGCTCAACTAATTCAAAAGGAACTATTAGAAAGAAATACAATTTTTAAAGATAAAAAGTTCGAATTTTGTAATATTTCGAAAATATGATAATTTGAAATTACAGTATGTATAAATAAACGGCAAACTGGTAAAAGATGCATTCGGAACAATATCAAGGCAATAGTAATTTCCGGCGACCATGAAGTAGTGTTGTTCCCATCTACCGAACGCTACCACAAGACGAATCCAGTGGCACCGTGCCGGCAGCGAAGGGACATATGGAGACAATCATTAATATAACAGGTAATATAACAAAATATTGTCACAAACGTATGCTCAACTAATTCCAAAGGTACATTTCATGTACGATTCAATTTCTGAAATTACAAACTTGAAATTTTAAGAAAAATCGAAAATATCATAACAGTATATTACAGTTCGTGATCAGATATAGAAATGAGTCTCCATTTCAGTATCGGGTAACCTTAACTTCATGTGTGCATTAGAAGGCCGAACGTCAAACCATTCGTGAACGTTACCACCGTATTTTAGAGTCGAACGGAAAAGTCAATAGCTTCACCTATCCTGTAATTCGCGGAGGCCAACCAGGTATTCAGGAAGTAAATCCGCTGAACAGTATGGTAAATAGACAGCTTATTTCACCGTTCGAATATTAAAAGCAGGTCGAGAAGAGGTTGCAGAGCATTACCTATAGGTGTAGGGTCAAACTTATTACAGAATGCCTTACCGTCCGAAAAACTAACTCGCTGCATCGGGAGTATTACGCCGTGTTCAGAGATACTAACTCGTATCTATTTTAGTGTCGAGGACCTTAATTGCATGCATGAATAGAAAATTTGAGGGTCATACCGTTCGTCAGCGCTACCATCATCTCTGAGATTCAGACGGCTAAGTCAATAGCTTCACCCATCCTGTGATTTCGAGTGTCAAATCAGGTTTTCCGGGAGTAAATCCGCTGAACAGTATTAGCAATAGAATTGGCAATATACAGCGTCAAACCGCAGTAAAAGTTTACCAATACGTAGGGAGTGACGCTTTACGCCGAGGGCATTTATTCTTCGCAAACGTAGCCCGCTGTATCGATAGCATAACTACTAGTTCAGAAATACAAACTAGTATATATTTTAGTGGCAGGCACCTTAACTGCGTGTATGAATAAGAAAATCGAGGGTCTATCCGCTTGAGAATGTTGCCACTTTCTGTAGGAGACAAACGGCTATTATAATAGCTTCACCTGTCCTGCGTTGCCGACTGTCCAACCGGGTATTCCTGGAGGAAATCTGCTGAACAGCGTTGGCAATGGACAAATTAATACACGGTATGAATATTAAAGCTGATCGTCATACCCTTGTAGAACGCGTACAATTGCTATACAGGCAAACGTTTATCCAAAGGGCTTACCATCCGCGAACCTCACCCGCTCGATCGAGAGTATAACTTCGTATTCAGAGAAGGAAATTATTTTACATTTACGTGATGGGCACCTTAATTTCATGTATGCATTGGAAGATCGGTTGTCAAACCGTTCGAGATCGTTAACACCTTCTAGCTGAATTGAATATCTGTGTCAATAGTTTCACCTACCCTTGTGACTCCGAGAGTCAAGCCTGAAATTCCAGGAGTTAATCCACTGAACAGTATTGGCAATAGACCCCACAATTCACGGTTTCAACATTAAAGTCGAGATACAATCTGTCGGAGACCAGTGTCAAATTGTATATAATCATGCCTTTTAACGAAGGACTTATATCCCGAGAACATAACTCGCTGTATCGAGATAATAATGACGTGTCCAAAGAAACAAATTAGTACGCATTGTAGTGGTGTACACCTTAATTTCATGCACGAATTATAAAAGCGACTGTCAAATCGTTCCTCAACGTTATCACCATTTCGAGAGCAGAAGTTCTAGATCAACACATGCACCTATCCTGTCATTCCGAAGGTCAAACAAGGTATTCCTGGTGTCAATCCGTTGAATACTGCTGGAAACAGACATCTCAATTCACGGTATGAATATTAAGGTAGAGCGCCAAACCTTTGTAGAATTTTATCTATTGATTTGCTGTCACATTTTATACAGAAAGCCATATCTACCGCGAAACAAACCCGCCATATAGAGAGAACAACTTTGTGCTCAGAGAAGCACATTACTTTATATTTTCTCGACATGCACCTAAATTTCAGTTACGAATAAGAAAATCGAGAGTAAATCCACTCAACAACGATTTATGTGTAGCATAGGTAAGTCAATATCTTGACATATTCTGTGATACCGAAAGCTGCACAAGATATTCCCGGAGTAAATTTGTTGAACAGTATTTGCAATAGTCGCCTTATTTCACGGTATGATTATGAAAGTAGAGACAATCCGTTCGAATACGTTTCCAGTTGGTATATAGTAAAATGATTTGAAACCTTTATTTCGGCGAACGTAGTTCGCTATATGGCGAGTGTAACTTCGTGCTCAGAGATACAAATTAGTACACATTTTATTGCGCAGCACTTAAATTTCATCTATGAATATGATGATTCAGAGTTAAACCCATGGAGAACTTTACCACCTGGCTTAAGTGTCGGGCAGAGCTATGCCAATAGCTTCACCTATCCTTTGAAACCGCGAGTCAAACAAGGTATTCCTGAGGAAAAGGAGCAGAACAGTTTCGCAATAGACACCTTAATTCAGTGTATGGGTATTACAGTATTGAATCGTAACGTCGGCTAACATTAACAATTCGTATTAAGCCATTCATTTTACCGAATACCTTAGCTTCCGAGAAGGCAACCCGTTGCAGCGATTGTGTTCCTTAGTTTTAACGGTTTCAAATTATTATACATTTTAGCAGTCGGACACATTACTTTCATGCATATATAGGAATATCGAGGGCATGCCATTCGAGAACATAGCCACCTTCTTTGAGAGTGGTACAGCTTATTTTTGTTTCTTGACACGGGGGAATCTTCAAAGGATGTCCTGGCCCCCTGAGGGAGGGGCCGGGGGTCTGTCGGATTCTTACTGAATAAACCCCCGCGGTAGTCCGCCGTCTCCGCTAAGAGGAGCGCTGGCAATTCAAGCGTCAGGCACCGAAGCCGTCCGTCGCTCCCCCACGGCTCAACTTGCTGAGAACTTCTTTGCGCTTCGCGCTTCTTTCTCATGGCTCTTCGGCAGTTCCGCGATCTCCGAGAGGTCTGTCCCTCAACAAACCACCCCGCGATCCCCCCTGGCGACGGGAAGGCAAAGAACGGGGACAGCCTCGACCGGCACGGGCTTTTCCCCGGACGTTATCCGAGCTCGTGGGACTAACGTCCGGCGCGCGCTCAGGCGAGCCTGCATCGCGCTAGCCGGAACCTCCTACCGGAGAGAGAGCGGGCCTGGACTTCTTCTTCCCGGCCACGCTCCGCGGCGTCCATCTGCAGCATCACCTGCTAGCAGAAGGAGGCCACAGCTCGCCAATTCCTCTCGGGCTCCACCATGTTAGGCACGGTGGCGAAGAGCGAGAGGTCCCACCCTACAACACACCTGCAGTGCCCGTATTTCAGCCGTCCAGGTCGGACACTCCTCCAGGGTGTGCTGCGCGGATTCCACCTCCGCGTTGCTGAACCATCACCCTGGCGTAACCTCACGCCCGATCTTGTTGAGGTACTCTCCGAAACACCCGTGTCCGGAGAGCACCTGCGTGAGGCGGAATGTCCGCCTGCCCCCGCTCTTCACCGAGGCGTCTTGTACCGGGACGATGGCTCAGACGGCCCTGTGGCGGGGGCACGCCTGACGGCTTACCCTCCGCCTCCACTCTTCCAAACCGGACCGTCGGATCTCCTCCTTGATGTTATCCGCTTCCTCCGGTCCTAGACTCGGGAGACAGCTCGGTCGACGACGCATGAGGTCGTATGTTCTGGCCTGCATTCCCGCCAGCAGATCCAGCGGCAGGAGGCCCGCCAGGACGGAGGCCGCCTCGTGTGAGAGGGTGCGATACCCCCACACCACCCTGATGGCCAGTCTGCGCCAGACGCTAGCGAGTCTGGCACAGCTCTTGCGGCTGGCCATCAGGTCCGCCGCCCATACCGGGGCTCTGTACAAGGCCATCGAACGGATGACCCCGGCGATCTCTCTCGTCCGGCCCTCCGATGTTCGGGAGGAGCCGGCACAGTGCCACACCCGTCCGTTCCAGGCGAGGGGCGAGCGGCTCGAAGTGGTCCTCGATGGTCCACCAGCCGTCCAGCACGAGGCCGAGATACTACATCGTATCCCGGATCTGGACTGCCTTTCCACCCACGTAGACCGTTCTTCTTCGTTCGTTGTCCGACGGTGCTACCCGCTTCGTCCCGCCGTGGAACCAGATCACCAGGGTCTTTTCCGGTGAGGCGCGGAGTCCCAAGTGTTCTATGGCCTTAACCACTATGGCCACTCCTAGTTCGGTGAGCCGAGTCATCCTCCCGTACTCGCGACCGCTCGCTGTGACGAGGGTGTCATCCGCGTAGCAAGTGACACTCACCCCATCGGGGAGCGAGCTATGCAGCACTATATCGAACGCTAAGTTCCTCAGGATCGGACCCAGTACCGACCCCTGTGGGACCCCGCAGCGCATCTCCCTGCGCACAATACCGTCCCTCCCGGAATTTGTAAACGCCTGTTGGACAGGTAGTATCAGACAACTGCCGCCAGGTACTGGGGCACGTCGTGCCGCTCCAACGCCACCCTGTCGGCAGTCCAGGGCAGGGGATTAAACGCGATTGCGATATCCAAACTAACGGTCAACATCACCCCTCCCTGTTGGACGACCGTCTCCGACACGGACCTGACGCGCTGAACTGCGTCGATGGTCGACCGCCCCTGCCGGAAACCGAACTGTTGGTCATCCAGATCCGGACCAGCTCCCGAGAGGTGGTCCCACACCCTCCCGGCTACCACCGTCTCGAAGAGCTCCCCACCCTCGTCCAACAGGCAGATCGGCCTGTACGCCGCCGGAGACTGCTGGGACTTGCCCACCTTCGGCAGTAGCACAGCCTTGGCCCTCTTGCAGCACTCCGGAAACTTGCACTCCCGGAGGCACTGTGTGAAGAGGGTCCTGATCTGACCTTCGAGGACACTCGACGCGAGTACTCAGGCGCGTCCAGGGATCCCGTCTGGTCCCGGCGCCTTGGATCACGCTCCCATTTCCCGAATCGCTCGGCTCAGCTCCTCTGTGGTTACCCTAAGGTTGTCTGTCCATCCGACATCGCATCGCGTCGTCGGGGTCTCCTCCGCTGTCCTCTCCTCCACAGGTGACGAGGGGAATAGGGCGTTGAAGACCCGCTTGGCGAAGGCAGGCTCCATGCTCTCCGTAAGCGGCGGAGCCCACACCCTCATTCTGCCTAACACGAAGCGACACGGACGACCCCACGGGTCCCGATGCAGCGTCTCTAGCAGCACATTCCATTCGGAGGATCTCGACTACATGACCGCCCTGCGCAGGCTCCGGTCGAGGATCCTCAGACCAACCCGGTTGCCCATTCGAGCAACGCCTCGCCTCTCTCGTTGTTCCTCCGGCACCCGCACGCGGTGGCGTGGGCGTTGAAGTCCCCGAGGATGGGCACGGGCCCGGACAGTTGCTGGTTCACCGCACTTCCCACACAGTCCAGGCAATCCTCGTTCTCCGCGAGCGTACGGTTGGGCCAGACGTAGCAGCCCCCCACTACAACGTCACCCCACCGGAACCCCACATGACCTTCCCCTTGGTGCAGCGGCGTGGGGATAGGTTTGCGGGCTGTGTCCCGCCAGACCATAAAGTGTGGCACAGCTACGTCAATACCTTCAAAAACCCTGTGATATCGATAGTTAAACCAGGTATACTAGAAGTACATTCGCTGCACAGCATTGGCAATGGACACCTAAACTCTCGGCATGAGCATTAGAGTAAGCAGTCAAATCGTCGGGGAGCATTACAAATAGTTATAGAGTCATTCTATTTGCAGACTACGTTACCTTCCGAGAACGTATCCAGCAGTATTGAGAGCATGACTTCGTGATAAGAGAAAGAAATTAGAGAACATTTT
Source organism: Lasioglossum baleicum (assembly GCF_051020765.1). Classification (NCBI taxonomy): domain Eukaryota; kingdom Metazoa; phylum Arthropoda; class Insecta; order Hymenoptera; family Halictidae; genus Lasioglossum; species Lasioglossum baleicum. Next base: position 22,580 of record NW_027471557.1, read on the forward strand.
AATTACGGGCAGCATAACTTCATGTATTTGTTAGAAGGTTGAGAGTCAAACCGCTTGGGAACGTTGTAACCATCTGTGAGAGACGAACGGCTAAGTCAATTGCTCCACATTTCATGCGATTCCGACGGTCAGATCAGGTATTCCGGAAGTCAATCCACAGAGCAGTATTACCAATGGACACGGTCATTCACGGCTTTAATATTTAAGTAGAGCGTCAAGCCTTTGTAGATCATTACCTATTGTTATAGTGTCAAACTTTTTTGCAAGGCCTCACCATCCGAGATCCGAACTAGGTGTGTCGATGGTATATCCACGTGTTTTTAGGAGATAATTTGTTTTCAGTTTAGTGACGAGCATCTTAATTTCATGGATGAGTGAGGAAATCGCGAGTCAATCCGATCGAGAAGTTGTTGCCCTACTTGAGAGTCGAACAGCTAAGTCAATACCAACACCGATCCTGTTATTCTGATAGTCAAACTAGTGATTCCGGGAGGCAATTCACAATGCAGTATTACCAATGGACACATTAATTCATGGTATGCATATTAATGCAGAGCGACAAACGTTTGTAGAACGATACCTCCTTGAATAGTGTCAAACATTTTTCTGATGACTTTACCATCCGAGAGTCACACCCACTGTATCAAGGATATATCTACGTGTTCGGAAATACAAATTATTACACATTTTAGTGACAGGGATTATATGTTCATGTGTGAATTAGAAGATCGAGCCTCAAAACCTTTCGATAACGTTGCCACCATCTTTGAGAATCGAGTGGATATGTCAATAGCTCTACATATCCTATGATTCCGAGAGCCATACCAGGCAATCCGACAGTAACGCCGCAGATGAGAATTAGCAATTGATACCTTAGTTATCAGGGTGAATATAAAATTGGATGTCAAACCGTTTGAGAACGTTACCAATTGCTGTAAAGTCTAACGCTTTACCGAAGACCATTCCCTCCGAAAATCTAATCCGCTGTTTCGAGAGTATAACTTCCTGATTACGGAAATACATTAGTATACAATTTAGGGTCGTCGCCTTAAATTCATGTATGAATTGGAATATCGAGGTTCAAACCGTTCGAGACTGTTGCCACCTTCTCTGAGAGACGCACATCTATGTCAATAGCCTCACATATCCTGCGATAGCGAGAGTCAAACCAGGCATTCCGCGAATAAAGCTGCTATACAGTATTGGCAATGGA
>NW_027471558.1:0-23792 GCF_051020765.1 Lasioglossum baleicum
GAAAACATGTCTACACTTGACTTGAAGACTTGGTTTAGATGAAATCAGAAAGTTCCATTAAGATATTTAAATCTCAGAGTATTTAGTTCAGACTCTAACAGAAGTCGTCATCAGAAAACATGCTTCTAATATATTTGACAATATCAGTCACCATAGTAAAATTAAACTCAATCAGAAGCCTCAGTTAGACTACTTGACTCAGATTTACCAAGGAATTTCAATTAGAAAATTAAGATTAGACACACTCAAAGTATCAATTAAGAGGCATAATCCATCCTCACTCAGAAAAATTGACTTAAAAACTTGGTTTACATGTAGTGAAAAATTTCAATTAAAACATACAGATCTCAGACAAGGTATTTGGTTCAGATTTGCCAACGAATCTCTTTTAGAAAACTGATATAAAATTCGCTCAAGAGTATCAATTAGAAAGTACTCTCCAGATTTACTCAGAAAACTTGCCTGAAAGACTTGATATAGACATAGTTAGAAATTTCAATTAAGATATTTAGATCTCAATTAGGATCCTTGGTTCAGGCTCTATCAGAAGCCAAAATTAGACTACGTGGCTCAGATTTACCAAGGAATTTCACTTAGAAAACTGAGATTAAACTCGCTCAAGAGTATCAGTTAGAAGACTTGGTTGAGACGTACTCATGAATATGTACTCAGAAACACGGTTCAGCTTTATTTCGAAATTTCAATCAGGTCGGCTCGGTTCAAGCGCAGCCAGGAGTGCCAGTTAGGACACTTGGTTCAAACTCCTCCAGAAGTCTCGATTAAGGAACTTGGTTCCGTATCTCTTTTCCTGGTTCTGTTTCCGAGTCTTGCTCCGTGACTTGGCGTTTAAATATTCAGCCAGTGTTACTTATTCATTATGCTCGCTATGTACCACGCAATTCTATTTCACCTGACCATGCTCGGGACATGGAACCTCAAGAAATGGAAATTGCGTCGGTGGAACCAATCAGGAAATTACATCAACCTCCATTCAATCTCCACGCTCGGCGTGGCATAACAATCCCCGTCCCATAACCGTGTCTCGTAACATCCTCGAAAACAGATCTGAGAACGTGTCCAGCGCGATTTTCAGAAAACGTTGGCTCCACTTTACACCTCGTTTCTAACTTTTGTCGCTGACACGCGAGGAAGGTACACAGTTTCACGATCTATCCTCTAACCAACGACTTCTTTGTGCTCTCGGGTGTTTCCTACATTTGTCGGAATCCCTGGTTACTCTTTCTAATGGCTACCAGCGAGAGGAAGTTCGAAGCGCGATATTAGACTGACTGTCAAGCGCATTCGGCAGAACGTTCCATCCCAGAGATGGACTATAGAAACCGCGAATGCTCGTGTCAGTGAAATATATCGAAGCGTGCAAGTGTTAGACAGTGGATAGATAAAACCTGCAACCTGTTTGCACTATGAACGGTGATTGGTTTGCAAGCTTTGGGAGCCTGGCGACGTGTAAATATTATCGACGTAACGATCGATGACAGAGTGGCATGATTAATTTTGTGACATACAGGTGTCGAGTTAGCTCGATCCTCTAACAGTAAGTACCTTAACCTTTTGAGTACAGAGTTATTTGAAAAATTCTTGGAAAGGATTTAATTTCGGTGATGAATAGTTTTTAAAGGCAGTAGATTTTGTAGATTAATAATTAGAATTGTAAATAAAATATAAATTCATAGAAGAAAGGATATGACAGGAAATTGCCAATATTTTTGGAGAGTGTGATATTTTTCAAAGCAAATGGGAAAATGCAGTTGTACTGCATGCAAGTAGTCTCTTTCCTAATTTTATGAGAAAAGCAAAGGCGGCATCTTCGTAAAATTTTGCTTCGCAGAATTTTTCGATTGCATACTTAATCTTTTCCTAGTTTGAATCGCGAATTAGACTCGTCGCATGTAACTAAGGCAAAACAAATGCATGACGAGTCTCACAATCAATCGTGAATAGCAACCCAAGGGGTTAAAACATAGCAAGTTAACCCCTTTGTTACAGAAAAATAATAATTCGAAAATCTCTTGCGAAAAAGTCAAGGTTGTTTTAAAACGGTAAATCAGAACTCGTATAGAAACTAAAATGTAGAATTATTTTTCGTATCGTTAGATAGTTTTAAATTTGATTTAGAATTCCCACTCGAGACACTTGTTTTGGGTCCTATCTTATTTCGGCAAATAAAATAAAATTTTCTTCAAGTAAGCAGCAATGCATAGTACTTGAGACACAATTTAGATTATAGATCAGACAGTTTAGAATATTAGAGAAAGTGAAGTAAAATTAACCACCGAGTGATACAATTATTTAACCCACCATCTCTTCTCATTTCCGCTCTTTACAATTTCTACCCGATTTCTTTCAAAATTATTTCCAAAACTGACTTTATGGAAGAAGAGCTTCGAACGCATTCTGGAGACACCATTGTACACCTTCGTACTCTACTTTACTTCCAATAAAGAATTTTCACATATTCCACGCGTATTCGACTTCAGAACGTAGGGAGATCAGTGTCGCTGTATTTTCAGGGATAAAACGAACGAAAATCGAATCTCAGGTAATTTTGAATTTTAACAAAGTTAGCATCGTTACGCGGGTCACGCCTTGCCGAGAACGCGTGATTCATTCTGCGATTCGATAATTGGTTCCTCGAATGACCGACATTTGGATAATCCACGCTTCCGTTAAGTGACGCTCAGATAATCGACATTCTAATGTAACATATGTCAAACACGCGATTGCAATATGTCAACACGTGCAGGAATACATCGATGCGAGTAATGTAAATACAGCGGAATAATATTATTGTCCATACGTTGTAATTAATAATTGTAAACGAGGTGATATAATAGCGATCACGGCGCTGCGAGAATTTTCTCGATATTATCCGGCGTTAATTAGTGACGTTTATCGGGTGAGGTCAATTTGTAAACGAAGTACGACGTGTTCGAATGGTCCAGCCGTATTTCACTCTGCTTCCTCTGTTACTTTAATCATTTCGCCAAGCGAAAGTTTGCTAATTGGCGGTACTGTTTCGAATCAAGAATTTACCTTCTTAACCTATGTTCCATTTGGAAATAATTCATCAAACGTGCTTTTTGAATTTTCATTCACGCCATTAAACCGTCCATTTCTTTCCATTTTAAGAAATAGTTCTCATTAGAAAATATTTTATCATAACACTAGAACAACGATGGGAGTAAAAATGAAATTTTATTTTCGACATTGTTGAAAATATGCCGCTGTTTTTGGCAAAACTTATATCGATACTTTATTCAAATAGGATCACGATTACGTGTACTCTTTTATTTTCATAATTTTCATATTTCATGCCCATGTTACACAGAAATTATATTTTTATTTTCATTTTATCATATTAATAATACTTTTAGTGTAACATTGGTCATACATAATCGACCACGATTTCTTCTGTTAAAAGTAATAGTTAATGCATAAATAAATAAAAAATAAAAACACACTCGTGACATTCTGAACGAGACATGTGATTTCGGTGTCCAAGTGTTAATACCAATTACATGCAGTGTATTTATACATTACAAACTAATAGTTTTAATGTTAAATATCGTTCTTCCATTTGCATTCAAAAATTGAACTACATCTTCGATATATAGAAATTTGAAATAAAATATATTTTGAATCGCGTGGTTTTATTGGGAACAATTTAAATGACAAGCAATGTTTCCGGAAATATATCCCTGATGAAAATTGATAGAATAATAATTGTGAGAAAGGAGGATAAGGAAAAAGGTTGGAAAACGAAAAAAAAAAAGAAACAAGAAGAGGTATACTGTTAGAGAGTTAGCAGGTCTGTTTCTCTGTATAGGTGGCGCTAGTTCATAGAGGAAAGAAAAATACCAGATGGAGAATTTCTTTTAGTTAGAGGAGTTAAAACCGTCGTCCGTGTTTTAACAATTAAGGGACTAAAAAATTACAGTGTATTTTATCCAATTGCTCTCCTAGTAATTATAAGCCGAGTTTCTAATTGTACCGACTCCTAATAGAGCTTGCAGGAAAACGAGGAAAATTTTGTTTCGAACAGAGCTTTAAATAAATAAAACGTAATTACTTTTTCTTTCAAATTTATTTTTAGAAACATCGTTTGGACGATTGAACGACGTCTGAATTATATCTGAATTATATATGAAAGGGTTTGAACGAAATGAAAATTATTTTACTCGTGTTTATTCGTAATGACTACTATATTAACTGATAGCACTCGATTTTTTCGCTGCAGAGGAATAGAAATTTAAATATTCTCAGCCACAAAGTCGACGAGATTTCTTAGAACAGTAAATCAAATATCGTATAACAATTAGCACGTTGGATTATTTAATTCCGACACCTCGCTAGCTACTACGTTATTTCAAATTCAATATATCGATTAATATCGGCCTCCAAAATTTTATTAAATGGAGACTGAAGGTTGTGTGAGTGTTAGTTCAGTGTTAATGCTGAAGAAGAAACGTATGAAAGATAAACAAAAGAGCTGAGCGCATACAGAGAGAAAGGAGGTTCAAGCAATCTAATTATCATATTAATTTTTATCCTATGAATACAATTGTTCAGATAAAACATATATAAGGTCTTATTTTAAACCCATGGATCGTCTCTCGAGTGCAAAGGGTTAACGTCTTTCAGCCACAAGATTTCAGAAAACAAAATAAACCTATGTTACACGGAAATTTTATTTCGCTTTAAATTAAACTAAATTGCAATTTTATTAATTGACAAAGGTATCACATAATATAGAAACATAAAAAGTAATAATAATTAAATTTAATTTGTGCAATTACAATATCATGCATTACCGTGTATCGAAAATGAGGCACATTTAAGTTAAACTAATAAAATTTCAGTGCAGCATGGTCCTGTTTTATTTTCTGAATCCTGTGCTTCCAAGAATTAACTCTTTGGATTCAAGAGGCGAGCTTCAGTCGCCATTTAATAAAATTCCAAAGATTGATATGTCAATTAACGCGTCAAATTTGAAATTACCCAACAATGCGAGGAATGTCGAAGTGAAATAATTCTATCTCTTAATTTCTACATGACCTCTTATTTACCGTTTTAACACTAAGTTTACGGGTTTTTTTTGTATACCTTCTTCTACGGACAACCGTCAAATTTTGGGTAAAGAAAACAAATATTTCTATAAAAAACAAACGATGGGTTCAATTTGAAAACAATCGCAATATTAACAGACTTAATACAACTTAATTAAATCTGATAATATCGTATAATTGAAGCAACCCATCCGTCAGATTAACGGGTCCCGTAAATCTACTGTTAAATATATAGTCTCCATGACAAAAGGTTTTCGAATTACTATTCCTTTGTAACGAAAAAATCGCTGAGTTCAAAGTGTCACTTTCTCAATTAAAATCGTGCCAGTGGTATGCTCTTGGTTCGAAACGTGATCGCTTGAAATGAGAAAATAGCCCATTAGCTTTTATGAAATTCCATCAAACTGTGCACTCGCGTGGTTCAACTCGGGGTAATTCAGACAGCGAGAGAATTTTTTGGCGTTTGAATTTTTACAATTTTCCGAGCGAGGAAACTGTCCTTTGTTCTCTGCTATAGAAGCATCAAAGTAGAAATTAAATCCAGCGATGCGAAAGTACAGGCTTTGCCCTTTGCACTGATCCCGCAAATGTTATCGTACGATTTCTTCTCGCAAAGCTATAGCTGTTCAAATATTAACGTAGTATAGATTCGGCTTCGCTCTTCGCTGTACGATCTTTTCCGTTTCCGAAGCTTCGTAAAAATTTCTCAAGTATTCCATAACTTAACTTGCGGTTATGAGAATATACGGTTAAAATTCTATGGACTTATGACGTCAAAAAATTCACTTTAGTTCGTGCTTGCAACCATGCTGCTCACTATCTGATATGAAGTCCGCCGTTTATCGGGGCATTCTGATGTGGACAGAATAAAAATAGACCTTTTTATTACTTTAGTCGATAGTACAACATTTCTAGAATATGTTTCCAAATTTTCAACCTAATCTTCGAAATATTAAGGGCTTCAAACATGTTTATGGTTCGCAAATATACGAGCACGTGGCTTCTTTCTTTGTACAGGCAGAATTTTGATCTAGACAGAATAAGAAATCGACTATTTTATTACTTTAATCAATAATATAACATTTCTAGAATATATTTCCAAATTTTCAATCTAATCCTCGACATATTAAGGGCCCCATAATACGTTTATTTCTCGCAAATATACAAGCGTGTGCATTCTGTCTTTTGGATGTTAAACAAAACCAGAAGAAATTTCAAAATTTGAAATCCGTAGTTCACGCGATAAAGACACCCCCGACGGATACCTCCTCCAAATTTCGAGTCCATTGACACTCTAAATCGCGAGATATCCCACCGCAAAGTTTGAAAAACACGATTTCGAGAAAACCGCATTTAAACTTTTCGTTTCCCATTGTACTATACCTGTACACCGCACTTCCAACGTCCATAACTTCGTTAATTTCAGGAATTCGAATAAATCCTTTCGTTCAGAAATTTCCAAAATCTCAAAAAAAAATCAATTTCCTCAAGCCGGTTTACAATACACGGTAGGCATAAGGGAAGTAAATAACGCGATACTAGCGCCTCTGGCGGCAGATTCGGGAGCTGATTGTCCGAGACGGAGTGCGTTGACGCTTGAATCAGAAGCATCAGAAACGAGCACGGCAATAGGAGAAGAACAGCCATGGCTGCCTCGTCCCCTATCTCTCTCTCACCCTCTCCCTCTCTCTCTCGCTCTCTCTCTCTCTCTCTCTCTTGGACCTCCGAGATAAACAATAAAGTCGCTCTGCGAGCTGCACAACGACCCAGCCCGTACCTAACCTAGACGAAGCGACAGAGGGCGACCGTGAGATAACTGTGCTTGTTTACGGGACCGTAAAAGCTTCGCAGGTAGTTTTAAAAATTATGCGTACAAAGAGACTGGGTTGCTCGGCGACAACCCCGTACACGTCTGCCCCCTCCTGTAAATAAGCGAGATACCTCGCGATTTAGCGCGCCGAGAATTACGCTGCGCGACGGCATACGTTACAGCCCTAAGGTTTGTCGCCGGGGATAAATCATGCATGCGAATCGGGCGCTGGAAAAGCTCCGGTTCTTAAACGCAGCCGGGCCGTCGAGATAGAGGCATGGATTAGCTGCTTCTGAAGTTTAATTTGGGGACACTGTGATTTACGTCCCACCGGGAAGGAAGCAATTTTAGAACGGGCACTACGTCTTTGTGTCTTCCCGCTACTTTTTGGCGGGAAAAGTAACTGTTGTCGTGTTCCTGTTATTGTTGAACATCTGGGGGTTTATGCGTGAATGAGATTACAGGGTATGACTAGCTACCTAGGCTCAGCAAGCGAATTAGAGGTACTGAATAGAGAGTATATGAAGAGTTGATGGTTAACCCTTTGCACTCGAGAGGCGATCACCATAAATTTTGAAAGTCCATGTTATTTGATATATAAAGATTAAGGTAACATAACAACATGCGAGATATCGAAATCAAATAATTTTAGGCGTTAATTATTATACGATTCTGTATTTACAACTTAAAAACGTGACGTTAGTTTTGTAGCAGAAAATTTGTGAATTTCTACTTTACTTTCGAGTGCAAAGAGTTAAACCTTTGCACTCCGAACAATGTTCGCCGAAGATGTGGATGGTCGAGTTCTTTTTTATATATCTTAGTAATTTTACTATATTTTGACTTAATTTCTTCTGCCATTTCCAGAGAAAACATCAGGAAAACACACATTTCTCAAAAAGTTCTACTGGAATAAGTTATTATTCGATTTTTTAATATTATTCCTAATCACTAATAAACTTCAATGTCCCCTGAGAAGGGACAGCGGAGTGCAAAGGGTTAATTCTTGATATTGTGTTGTATCGCGTTGTGTATCAGTGTTCGAAAGTCGAGACACTGAGCTAGTTAGGTGTTTTATAACAAAGTGCACTGGTTTGCGTTTGTTATACTTTATTTAGCTTGTGATGCGATTCGTCTGCTTGTCGAGTTCGTTCGAAAGTATTCTGTTTGATGTTCGATTGAGTTCAGATGCGTTCTGTTTGATGTTCGATTGAGATCTGTCTATGCTCGTCGATGTTTGTTGAAGTTCGGTACGAGTATATGTGACCAAAGATATTTTGATTATGTTAAGTTCGTGTTATGCTACTTATAAAACCGTGTGGCTGAAGTACTGTTATTAAAACTGCCAATAATACTCGAAGTACATACACTCTCGCTCACTCTACACGCTCCTTCATCATCAAAGTGTTGCTTATCACAAACAATTCAAACCATACAGTCTAATGAACACCAAGAAGAATCATAATTATTCCTCGAAGAGCTGTCTGTCAGTAATCGTCGTCAATCGAATATACTACAGTACTATAGGCCTTGTGCCCAAATATTAAATTAATACATAAATAATATATTAAAATAATGAAGTTTTAATCTTTATAGTTAAATTAATCTATTTAGTTAAATTTAATTAATTTTTCATGTAAAATATTATTAACCCTTAACGAACGAATGCCGCCATACCTGCGACATTATAAATATTCTAAAATAATCGAATGCCGCCATACACGCGGTATGACGTAATATTTTAAGAAATCTGTTAGGTTTGACCTTATTTATACATGCAACAATTAAGGGCTATCGGCAATTGTTTTTTGCCGTGCTCTGGAACGCATTCCTCTCATTCCTCTCCGAGGATTGAGCGAAAATACATCGTTTTATATGCGGTCAATAAAGTTTGTTATCGTCATTTTCGGAGCACTATCTGTTAGAAGAAAGAGAAACGAAGTCGTGCGTACATGCGTGCCATTTTTTTTTTCCACACCCAAATAAAATATAAGTAATTTTGTATAAATATATCGTTAATCTATAAAAAAATAAATTTATAAATGTATATAAATCTATACATTACATACACGCATCTATCTGTTTATTTCAATTCCTATTATTTCTCTGAAATTTTCACTTCAGTATTCTTTTGTACGGATATATCTGTTCATATACTACCTATTATTACTGTAAGTTTTCATAAAATCAAATAAAGCTATATTAATTATGCATCTTTTCTCGCTCTGGAAATGAAGTACTTAATTTCCTAAAAATCCGTCGACTTACTGGTCATAGCATTAGAAAAATGTGCTCGTTCGTTAAGGGTTAAATAATATATTGGTAGCTTATGAGCCCACAAGCTTAATTTAGCTTATATCACACCTATTGATGATATACAATAGAGAAAGGCTGTAGCATTGTGTATTGTGTGTAGGAGAGTGAGAGATTTAGAGAGTCTCCTTAATTTCAAATTTGTAACACTTTTGTTCAAGGAGAAGGGGATTTTTGGAACGAGTGTTGTTAAGTTTGGCCTCTATGTTGGAGGGTACCTTTAATTTCCTGGAAATGGAATCCAAGACGTCGCGATTGATTCGAATCTCCATTTGTAATATCGGAAATGGGGTCTGGTGATGTCAGCGATGAGGATCTTGATATGGATTGTGTATGATAGAGGATTGAAGTAATACCGAAGCTACAATAAAGAAATAAAACAGTGCCCCACTTGATTTAGAACATTTGATACTTGCAGTCTTGATATATAATTTTCAATGACTTCATCTTAATCTTAACCTTATCTAACCTAATAGACGAAAGTTAAGATTAACCTAAAATTTCCTGCGGAACCTATGTCTTTCGAATAAGTTAAGATAACTATCCTTGCATTAGAGCCATTGTTATGAGACCTAGTGCGTTCAGTTCTCAGTAAAATAATATTAGAAAAGAAAATAATAGAAAGTTTAGTGATATTTGGGAATGTTTAACACGTTGACTGCTAGACGCATTTTCGATGGTTTGCCCAAGGCGCCAACTTTTCATTATACGATTTATATTATGCTAAAATACTATTTGCAGCAGATAAAATGAGTTATAAAATCATGCTTGAAGCAATTTTCGTGGCGGTATTCACCGGTGATCCCGTAGCGCTGGAATGCAATTAAATTGTAAGTATTGTCATTTCTTTAAATTATATATATTTCCATTAATCTGGGGGCGCCGGTCACCGGTGGCCCCCACGGCGCTGTAGCTAAGTGGGTTGCCGGTCACCGGTGACCCCCACGGCAGCCAACGTATTAAAATGTAAGAAGAAATTATAGTTGCTAATTTCTCGAAATGAGCTTGTATCTACTGTTTTCCTTGCTATTGTTTTTGATTTGTTTCAATTCGACAGCGTCTTTGAATCTTCATATATAAATTTTTATATCTTAACTCTTTGTACCCCTATATCGAGTGTGAATTGACGTCAGTTTTTTTTCACAGGAGCTCCTTTATCAGTTCAATATTACAAATACGACAATAGTGTAAATAAAATTGAGATTTAATTGAATATCTTTGTTTCTTTCTTTATTTAAATTACCCTATTTTTCAGTCTAAGTAAATTTTAAATAAAATAATTAAAAATGTTGGGTACTGCTGGTAACAAAATAGAAATATAATTCGGAGTGCAAAGGGTTAATCTTAATCTTAACCTAATCTTAATCTTAACCTAAACTAAAAAATGAAAGTTAAGATTAATCTAAAATTTCTTAAGAAACCGAAGTTTCTCTAATAAGCTGAAATAACTATCTTTGCATTAGACCCATTGTTATGAGACCTACTGCATTCAGTTCTCTGTAAAATAATAGAGAATTTAATGGTATTTGGGAATGTTTAAACCATAAGAAGTTCACGGACTCAGCTTGTACCCAAGATATCTGGTGTTTCTCTTGTTATTACTCTTGTTTTCTTTCAGTTCGACAGTGTATTTCAATCCTGATACATAATTTCCACTGTCTTAACCCTTAGGAGTTAGTTCATTTATGAACCTAAGTTCCTCGAATATTCTGAACTCTATTTATATAGCATTTGCCTTGCAGTCTAGTTAAGATGACTATCCCTGCATTAGAGACCTTGTTAGGAGGCCCTAGTTGACCCAGTTGTCTCTAAAATAATGAGGAAAGAGGGAGCCTAACCTGGCTCGATGATGACTTTGTTCTTAATAGTTACTTGAACAGCTGACATAGATTAAACCTGGTCTTAGCCTAGCTTTGACGATTACCTAGCCACCATAGACGCATATTATCTCCAGCTACGTCTAATTTAGACCAGAAGATCATTAGATTCGTCTGAATATATTTCCATGAAAGTAAATGTGCACATGTTATCAGTGAGTGGCCAAGACGTGTCTCCAAATTCGTTTAACGACTCTCAGTCGTCTATCTGATGTCTCTTGGATGTATCTTAATATACCTTCTGTCGTAGGATGACTGGCTGGTGAAATATGATAAATAGTCGTCGGAGATGAATCTCTGTTCTATTTACTGCTCATATTTTCCGTAATGGACTTGTCAATATTTTTCAAGAGAGGATTTATCGAGAACAGAGGCAATAACAAAAGAAGATGTATGTTCAGAGATTTCATGCTGCAGTTACGCATTTGCTGAAAAATTCGAGTCTTTTATTAGCAATGAATTAAAAACGTGGTTAATGAATTTAACCATATAACTAACTCACAAAATCATTATTATTGCCATTTTTACGATATTTCTTTATTTTCATACCTACTCTCTTAACCTCGAACTTATTAATCCTGTATTTAGAATTGGGTAGAAATTTGTACAGTTAGATCTATTGAGAAATATATATCAACTGATTTGTGGAACGTTTCCTAGTCATCTGTTCGACATCTATTGTGTATACTTTATACACAACTTTTGTTCCGTCGTGACTAGCTAATTTATTGTGATGAATGCTACTAGAGATGGATCGACGTTCTCTCTATCGGTCGTATTTTCTATAGTCGATAACGCCAATGCGTTTCAAAAGATGATCTATGGGAATGAAGGTGTATATGTGTTGTCTATGGTCGTCTCAGGCACTTGGATGACGTATCAGCAATCACCAATACTATTTTTACAATATCCTCTTCCAATAACTTCTGTTGGACTCTCGGCTCTCACCTCTTGGACTTAGTGTCATCTACAAGACTCTCTCCTGTCTCTTGAACTCTCTGGAATTCATTACATTTTCTGTTATCTGATGGACTCTGTAGAATCTGTTGGATTCTCTGCGGTCCCTTGGACTCTGAAATCCATTGGACTCTTTGCTATCAACTACTCATTGTAATCTTTCGCAGTTCGTATTGTTTATCGACTCTTCAGAACTGTTGGATTCATTGTCCTCTGTTGAGTGACTCTCTAGAATCCGATGGACTCTTTGTCATTTTGGAAGTATCATTCGTTGGATTCTCTTGCATCTGTTAGACGCTTTGACGAGTCTTAGACTATTTGGAATCAATCGGACTCTCTATCATCTATTGGACTCTCTGTCGTCTCTTGGATTCTTGGAATCCATCAGACTCTCTATCATCTGTAGGACTCTTTGGAATCCACAGGATTCTCTGTTATCTGTCGACTTCTGTACGGTCTCTTGAAATCTCTGTAATGTGATGGACTCTCTAGCATGCGTTACACTTACTGTTACACATACGTTGGACTCTATCGGCTCTTGGAATCCATTGGACCCTCTGCCACCTGTCATACTCTCCGACATCCGTACAATTTAACATCGTCTTTTGGACTTCTTGTCACCCACTGAACCCTTCAGAGCATTTCTTGGACTCTCCACGATCCATCGGACCCTGAATTGGATCCGCGAAGCTTCCACGCAGGCGTGGTCGGCCGAAAATTAAAAGCCGAGTCGAGGTGAACGCAAACGTATCACGAAACGAGCGGCACTCGAACGGAACAGCGAAACGAACGTCGACATGCTTGTAATAACAGCAGTTCGTTTAATTCGGCACCGATAATGAAGCCTTTTGCCCGCAGCCCTGAATGGAAATTTTATGTCCATTGTTTAATCGCTTTCACCGTGCAATCGAAACGAAAGCACACCAGGTGCAGAAATTGAAAGTTTAATTAAACCGGATGGAAGAGTTACAAACAGAAGCAACTCTTTCCCCCCGTTTTCTCTTATCCTATTCCACCCGTTCGTGTTCCCGGATATAAGGCAACGCGTGCAACGCTCCGTCATTTATTTCGCCTCTCCTCTATCGTATCTGTCATAAAAATATTTCTCCTGCAACGGACGCTACCGTAAGAGTGCAACGCTCGGCTACGTCATACTTGCTCCGCCTCCTCCAGCAAATTAGAACACTCTCGGCAAAGAGGTAATACACGGCCGTTGCTTTATTGCTACACGTGCAATTAAACGAAATAAATCCCTCCGCACGCGTGCTTCGTAATGTTACATTTACGTAGATTTTCAGCCGCCATTGTTCTTCAGCGTGCGCGCTGGCTGAGGCGCGCGTGTGAAATCCAATTCGTCGCTCGATATACTCACACGTGTCCCTGGCCTCGTTAAAAAGAGAAACGGGAGGGGGATGTAGTTCGAAACGCGAAAATTGCAACTTGTGGAAAAATTTTTGCGAAGGTCTGCCTGCAATCGTGTCCAATCTCTTTGTTTCCTCGCTGTGCAGGTGGCACAGACATAATATCAAACTTGGCGTTCAGGCAACCGAATGTTACAACAAGTTAAAGTCTACGACCTCTTCGCCTTTCACCTTCTGTCCTCTTTGTCATCTGTTTTCCGGAAAAGCCTGTTGACCTGTGTGACCCCGAAACAGGCAATTCTGACTGTACACCGGTTAGCTTCATCGCTTGGCTTCGCGAATTTTTTTATTATTCTTATTTTAGAAATTCGGTTGTGGATCACTGTCCAAGTTCTGAATCACGGTTTAGAGTCTATTAGGGGTTCGTTGAGTTTATTAGGAAGTATTGGAGAAATATTGGAATTTTAAATTTGAGAAGTATTGGAATTTTAATAATAAAGTGTAGATTAGGTCAAACCTAACCCAAACGTTACGTTAGAGTTTAGAGGATATTGGAAATTCGTTGATTTTATCAGGATATATTGCAAGAAGGTAAATAATTCATATATTGGATTGGCAAGAAAGTAATATCGGTATCAATTCGGTTTTTCAATGAAAGATTTTATGTATTTGTGGACGGTTGGTCTAACTTTCAGTTTACAGTCGTACAGATAGCTGCTAAGATCAGCCTAACTGGAGAATATCGTCAAAAATCACATATCAGCTGATCAAAATTCTGATAAAAGTAACCATTTCTCATCAGAAACTCATCATGGACTCATCAAGTGCATTTAGCAGGAATAGATCACGAGTCAGAGGAATGTGTAATGAAAAAATTGAGTTCGACAGCTGAGCAATGAAGCACGACCAGTCTTTTTACACCTGAAAAGGGTACTCTCTAACAGTATACCTAGGAAAACACATTTCCACGACCGGAAAAGGAAAAAATACCAGTCTGCAAACTTTCCTAACACAAGTGCTACAGGCTAGTGGAAACTACAAGTTTGTTGTGTCTGATCCCTTGTCTCGTTACGCTTGAATGCAGCGAAACTTCGTTGAAACTGATTGATAATACAGCCAGTATACGCGATTTTTGTTTCACAAATTCTACGTGGAGTTGCGAAATAAAATACACTCGATTATCTGGCTCGAATATCTTCCCTATAACAGTGAAATCTGTTCTAGTAAAAACTAAATACTAAAAATAAACTCTAGATCCTAGCAATTCTTTTCCCCATGGCTTGTCGTTTTTCTCTCGTTTTTCTGGAGACGTGTTTCACCTACGGGGCTCTAAACTGACTGGTCAGTTCTGATTGTACACTTGTTTAATAAACATCACTAATAAACAACGCCTGAACAAAATCATATTGAGCAAATAGTTTATACAAACAAAATAATTCATGGATCAATACAGCAGATATGTTTGATCCGGAATGTTAGATGTATAAGGCTTCATCTTTTCAATGACACATCAATCAGCACAGATGACAGATGACACATCAACCAACAATTCGCTAACACCATTTATCCAATCACATCTCCAAACCCCATAAAAACCACCAAATTACAAGCTGCATAAAAACCAAGATAAAGAAATCAATCCATTGATCTAACTTGAACGATATAATTTACTATTACCTTTGCGCCCCCATAAAATGTTAAAAAATGCATCTAACAGAACATCTGAAAGACGAAGGTTTAGAATAATTATACAATGAAAAACAATTATATGATCAAAACAGTGATAATTTCGAATCTCTTTCTTTTGTTTTTCTCTCTTTATATTCGTGTACGTGAAAGACACGTGATAAACGTGTGATAAAAAAGATGGATGAAGAATGGAGTACTCGGATTACCGTATGAACAAAGTATTCAAGACCATCCACGACTTTACCAGAAGATGCTCGATCGTCTTTTAACTAATTAACTGTGATTGACAAGTATACTCGTCAAGTGTAAAAAGCAGTACCACTGGATATTTAAATTGTAATTTTTGTGAGAAACGAAATATATTCTCAAATTTCAAGACGTTCAGAATATTTTGAGGTCAGGCCGGAATAAAACAAACAAATAAAAAATATGAAAAATTTGAGACAATCTCATGCGACCCTGTATAAACAAGCTGAAACAGCGTATCAGATACCATAACGAATTTATTTCTCTGCGATGATAACGCTTTATAGATGTTAGCGTGAAAGAGGCAAAAGCAAAAGTCGGGAATCGGATTTACGATAGTGTTCCTTCAGGGATGGTCGGCCATGGGACAAATGCGTGACGCTGACCAGGCGTTGAGACCATTGATGGTTGCTGATCCGAAGTTACCTATCTATCAAGTGGTGTAAATCCAATTTTTTTACGTTAGAACCATGTGCTGATATTAAACAAATGTCTCGATGCCGTGCTGCCTAAAGAACAGTTATTTTATTGGCAATTTTATAAAATAAACCCATCTTTTTAATCCAATATTTTAACAGAGACACTTACTCCGTGATTGACGAGTATACTCGTCATGACTCGATTTCCGCGACAGATATAAATGCGCGGTCTCAAAAGGAAGCGCTACAGTTAACTGGTTAAAAATGACTAACTTATTCAACGAACAGAAGAAATATAGAGGTCGACTAAGTATTGGGTTATCCGGAAAGTTCGTGCCGATTTTCGGTAAGTAGCGTGCGAGACCTGCCTGAATATATCACAATTATTGAAACCAAATGACACGTGTACATATTCTAAAAGAGATAACTTCAGCCATATTTGGAAAAAAGTTTGGTTACGATTCGTTAATTTTTATCAGTTTTGTACGCCTTAGAATATGGTGGTAAATAAAGTGCATTATAGGCATTTAATGCTTTTCTTTTTCCGAAAGGGCAAAAATGCCACACAAGCGGCAAATAAGATATGCGCTGCTTATGGCAAGGATGCTGTAGCCCAAAGAACTATGCGGAAGTGGTTTGCTCGGTTTAAAGCTGGAAATTTCGACCTTGAAGATCGAGAACGCCCAGGTAGGCCGTCCACTACAGACGAAGATATGATTAGAACAGAAATCGAGAATAGCCCATGCTCAACATTACGTCAATTAGCAGGAATGCTAAATAAATCAAAATCAACTATACACGATCATACTGTGAAGCTTGGCTATGTAAACCGTCTTGATGTATGGGTTCCGCACGATTTAACGAAGAAAAATCTGTTGGACCGCGTCTCCATTTGCGACTTGCTTTACAAGTGCAACGAGGAGACGTCATTTCTGAAGCAATTAGTGACGGGGGATGAAAATGGATAATTTATAAAAATGTTCAGCGTAAAAGGTCCTGGAGAAAGCGTGATGAACCACCTTTAGTCACCCCAAAAGCCGGTCTTCATTCGAAGAAGGAAATGCTCTGTATCTGGTGGGACTGGAAAGGAATTCTATATTATGAGCTTTCACCAAATAATGAAACAATAGACTCGGCACAGTATTGCTCTCAATTAGATAAATTGAAGACATCAATTCAACAAAAACGTCTAGAAATTGCGAATCGGGAGGGCGTCGTGTTTCATCAAGACAATGCGCGACCTCGTGTGTCTTTGAGAACTCGGCAAAAATTGTTGGAGTTTGGTTGAGATGTTTTACCCCATCCACCGTATTCGATAGACCTTGCGCCTTCGGATTTCCACCTTTTCCGATCATTACAAAATTCCCTTAATGGAGAAAATTTCAACTCTTTGGTCGAGATAAAAACCCATTTGGACAATTTTTTTCCCGAAAAACCTGAGAGGTTCTGGAAGGACGGAATTCTCAAGCTGCATGAAAGATGGAGAAATGTCGTGGAACAGAATGGTACCTATATAACTTAATAAATGTATAGCAATATTTAAATAGCTGCGTTTTAATTTTCCTAAAAATCGACACGAACTTTCCGGACAACCAAATATAAGAGTCAATCAGACTCAAGATATACTGTTTCAATACTTCGTCATCGCTATACTATCCTTTTATTAAACTAAATACATCTATTACGCGGTGCACACCGATTATCCCGTCTTGCATAAATCATTGTACAGTATAGTGAGACTTCTAATAGAGGAGAATATGCCGTCTACTAGAAACTGGCCTATGTACTACTAGATCAGAGGATAATATATTGCTATTTAGCAGTTTGTGTACAGAAACCAAATCAAATTTCATACGCCGAGTATCGAGCGGCTATAAATTTAGTCTCACTTGCATCTGGGTATAGTCATGGTTAGGTAATGTCATAGGCATACCTACACGACGAGCAGCCATGTCTAAGAGTATGGGTGTTGGTCTAACCTGGAGAATTCTCTTGTCTTCGGATGATCCAAATATTACCAAATTTTGAACGTGTTATACAAACATGTCGACTAGTACATTCTTAATTCTAAACCTAACTCAAATGGTCTTTTCCAAATTTTTAATTCAAATTTTCCCATCCATTTCAATTAATATATATTTACATAATTTACAGTAACAAAGGAAAATAATTCATACTAGACGTTAAAAAATATATCTTCACAAATAAGATAAATGCTTTACACAGAATTTGTATATAAGTAGTCCTTTAGAGAAAAATAGTAATTCGAAGACTCTGTGCTATAAAGTCGACGAGATTTTTAAAATGGTAAATAAGAAGTCGTATGCAAATTAGAATGCAGAATTATTCTTCCCCGTAATCCTTACGTCACTGGCTAATTTCAAATTTG
The DNA here is from genome assembly GCF_051020765.1 of Lasioglossum baleicum. Classification (NCBI taxonomy): domain Eukaryota; kingdom Metazoa; phylum Arthropoda; class Insecta; order Hymenoptera; family Halictidae; genus Lasioglossum; species Lasioglossum baleicum. The sequence goes on from NW_027471558.1 coordinate 18,149, forward strand.
ATATAGTAATTAACTTAACTTAATTTGAACTATTAATTAATCCATCTTTAAACTCTGATTAAATGGCGACTGAGATTCGCCTTTCGAGTTCAAAAGATTAATAATAATATTTGAAATTTTACATGTTAAGAAATATATCTTTACTAATAAAATAAACGCTTTTCATGAAATGACCTGAGATGAAAAAATTCTACCGGTTGACTATCATACGATTTCTTATTTATTGCTAAAAAGGAAATATCGACAACCTTATAGCATAAAATCTTTAAAATTCTACTTTTCTCTAGCCAAAAAATCGTGCAGTAAACACTCGCATCACGCACACTAAGTATTGCGTACTAAGTATTACTAAGTAATAAGTATTCTGGATACAAAGATACGATCTTCCATGATCCAGCTGCTAATCTTACTATCGTCCGAATGACCATCGGGAAGGAAACCCAACGATCTCGGGACGACAAAAGCGAAGGAAGACGGAAGGAGGCAAGAGAGTTGTTCCTCAAGGGAAGAAAAAGTTATCGCAATAAAAATGGAGGAAATGTACAACGAAGTAGCCTCTCTTTATGCAATTTAGCGGGACCGTTCGTTCCACTCGACTCGAGTGGAAGTGTAAAGTGCTCGACCGACCTGTACAGGGTCCGGTGAATAATAAATTAACGGAAGCCCGGATTATCGACGGTGCTGGATTACATCGAGTTCGCGGGATTATTGAACTTTTATCGGCGAAGACATAGATAAAGACGAGTCTCGGAGAGAGAGAGAGAGAGAGAGAAATCGGCAGAGAAGAACTAATCGAGAAACGGGAAGAATAGGGAATGAAAGGAGACTGGCTCTCTCTCGCGATGGAGACGCTTGGCAATTCGCCGATCCGATGAACTCAATCAGCTTACTCATCTGCCTACGTGTAGCTGCGCGTCTACTAATGATCCTTAAATCCAGTCAATCTCATTCAGCTCCTCTTGTGTCCTGATTGCAGCCTGTACAGACGCAACGGCGCGACGACGTTCCCGGATTATAATCCGAGTTAGAAATTCCCTGTTTCTCCCTGTTTTCTCTCTCCGCCTACGGATCCCTTCCCACACGATTCTTCCGATCCGCGATCAGTCACGATACAAACGCGTGCAATTCGCGCGGAAACTGATTTCAAAGAGGATAAACAAGGTTCGAACAGACATGTGATTTTTTCTTTGCTTTTTCTGTGGAATGGGGGATATCGAGGATGCGTTGAAATTTTGTAGAAATTGTCAGGTATTTAAAGAGGGTTTCACGAAGAGATCATGATTTTTTGAAATTTTGATGGAATTTTCAGGTATTGTAAATTCTATGTTAATTACTTAAGTTGTGTGTACTTGTTGACAGTTTCAGGACTGGTGTCATGGGTGAGTAATTTTGGTTGTTATTGATGAAAGAGCAAGAATTAATTTGTTAATAATAATCTTCCTAAAAATTATGGAAAAAAATAGAACAAATAATTATACGTGCAATTCTAATCTATATTGTATTAATTTAGGGGTAGAATTAACCAGTTAACTGTGGCGCCCTCGTTTGGGAGCGCGCACAGTTTTGTGTCGCCAGAATCGAGCCATGACGAGTATACTCGTCAATCACAGAGTAAGTTGTGCTGGTAGGATATTGGATCAAAAAGATGGAATTATTTTATAAAATTGACACTTTTATTACTAATGTATATTAATTTTGTTAACTTAAACATATATGACATACTCATTAGACGAAAAAAAAAAAAATTAACTACATATGATAGCAAGAATTTCAATTCCTGCTGTGGCGTGTTATTCAGCAATACAGGCACATAAATAAATTTGTTATGTGAACTGATAAGCTGTTTCAGCCGGTGCATATGGGGGCGCATGAGTTTATCTCAAATTATTTATATTTTTTATTCGTTTGTTTCATTCCGGCATGGCCTTAAAATATTCTAAACAGCTTGAAATTTGATAATATGTTTTGTTTTTCTCAAAAATTACAATTTAAATAGCCAATGGTCACTACTTTATATGCATGACGAGTATACTCGTCAATGCACAAAATCGTGCCACTTCTGCATAACGAGTATACTCGTCAATCACAGTTAACTGGTTAATGACAATGGAAAAATTAAAATATTTTGTGTTATTTGAATATCTCTAAAGGTATGAATGAAATGGGTAAGGAAAATTTGTAATGTTTTTTTAAGCTTATAATACTTGTAGTAACTTAAAATTTGTAATAGAATAATTATCTGCATATGTGTATAACAAACAGTGAAATTATAGTATATCGAGACTGTAATAATATAAATAATATTAATAATAATAACATTACACGTGATAATTTCTTAGGAAATATTAGTTGAAAATAAAAAGTTTCTACTGCGATAAATAATAATATTCTAATATATTAAGAAAACGTAATAATCATATACATTTCAAATACATCTAAATATTTCATTCATATAACTAATTATAAAATTGTTATCTTTGTAACAGAATGCATAACGCGGATTCATAAGTTATTCGGGAAATTTTAATTACCAGCTTTGGCTTCTTTGTTGAGAAATTTTTGCAAAGGAACGCTAGCTATTTCTCAAAATAAATATGAAATTCGTTAAAACATAGCAGGTGAAGAATGATTTTTTAGCAAACACATTTCAGCGTACGAATTGCGTTTTGTTCGGCCGGCTTCTACATTGAAGAGATTTCAAAACCATTTGAAAAATTGCTCGTGCAAAAGTATAATTAATTAAACACAAACATGTGTTTAATTGTCCTGTCAAAAGTCACGAGAAAAATATGAAGCACGAGGTAAACGAGAATTTCGCTAAAAACACAGTACAGTTTAAAATATCCTCCTGATAGAAGCCTGTCAGCGATGAGCGACGTACAGTCTATCACTTTAATACGTTAACAACTTTATTTCAATCATACCTAATCATTCTGAAAATTAAATTCCCGACGATTGAATTTAACGAATAAAAATGGACAGTTAAGCTTTCGCTATATTTTATATGGTTACAAATGTAATTACAATTTCATTAAGTACATTATAACAGGAACAACAAATTTAGCTTTATAACTACCAGAGAAAATATTTAAAACTCAAATATTACCCAAAATGTGTAATAATCTGTATTCTCGAATTTTAGCAATTTCTAGCTTTTTCAATCCTTTACTAAAATTAATCCAAACTTATATTCGTTAAAAAATAGAATACATTATTTCAAAAATAATGAAATAATTGTCAAAATTAATTTTGTTGAAGTTTTCGTTCAAGTGAATCAAAATGTCGAAACGAGTGCAAATTTTCTGACCTCGTTTTCAATTAAGCGTTCAGTCGAATAAAAAATAGAGGGAAAAAATGTAGCGAACATTGTAACAGATAACGAATGACCAGTCAACTGTAGTAAACCAAGTCAAACTTGAATTACTCAATTTCTAGTGGTAGATTTTTTATGGTCGAACTACGCACTGGACGCCACAGCAGTTCGAATGGTCGACAACCACCTGGGGAACTTCAAACGGGCCACTTGTGGCTGAAAATTCCCGGATTAGAAATCTTCAGTCACATCACGTGTCACAATCGATAGATCTCTCAAGATAACACGTCGATTGCTATTGGCAAACTGTTAATAAAAATATTCCACTGCTGACAAAAATAATATACAGTTACAGTGCACATACACTGTCAACAAGAATAGTACACACCACGTGACAATAAAAATAGCACGTACTCACTATCAGTATATCTAGAATGTCAATAACAATGGTGAACAATTATTATGTACAAAAGAATGGAGTAATTTATTTTATATTAATGAGAATAGCACATATTTAATTACTAATAAGAAAAGTATATATTCATTGTCAGTCAGGTTAATATATATTTCTTGTCAATAAGAATGGTTTTAAGAAATTATTTTCAAAGATAATTAAGCCACTGCTATATTAATATATTTTTATTTAACGAAAAATAACTTTCAATTGTGTTTGTAAATTACTTTTGATAATTTATTAAAATATTATTTATAAGGATGAAATAATCCATATTTTAAGTTTCAAAACTAACGGAATAATAAACAAAAGCTAGTCTAGTCTATTTCTACGCGAGGAATACAAATGTGGAAATATTTGTATGTCATTTATAATGTATAAGCACACGTGAAATGAAATTTACTATTAATATATTTTATGTATCGTATTTTATACACAGGACAGATACTGGATGAAGGAATCAATCAAAAGTGTAACACGACACCACTGATTTTTATTATATTACCATATTCACATCGCGTCAGAGACAGAAGGTAATAATCCAAAGAATGTTTCAAAATTAATTAAAAATAAAATCCGTAAACGATTACACGGACATAATAAATACCTTTACCACTATCGTATTCACGTCATATGAGAAACAGAAAATAATAAACCAAAAAAATTTCAAAATTAATTGAGAAGTAAATTAATCAACGATTAAACATCGCTGATAACTTTCTTTATACTGTCATAATCACACCGCAACAAAAAGAGAAAGTAAAAATGCAAAAGCTGCTCAAAATTAATTAAAAATTAATTTAATCAACGATTAAACATCGCTGATAACTTTCTTTATACTGTCAGAATCACACCGCAACAAAAAGAGAAAGAAAAAAATGCAAAAGCTGCTCAAAATTAATTAAAAATTAATTTAATCAACGATTAAACATCGCTGATAACTTTCTTTATACTGTCATAATCACACCGCAACAAAAAGGGAAAGTAAAAATGCAAAAGCTGCTCAAAATTAATTAAAAATTAAATTCATCAACGATTAAATATCGCTGATAACTTTCTGTATACCGTATCACACCCCAACAGAAAGAGAAATGAAAAATACGAAAGTTTGTCAACGTTAATTAAGAATAAAATTGATCAACTGAACATCACTCAATTAACTCAACATCAAAATGATTTCCACGCTTCTCGATCTGCAATAATCTGTAAGTACAAAATCGCAACGAACGCCAGATTCCAATTAATTAGATAATCCCCGTCCCCGATTCCGTTTTCCCATATAACGATGGACGCTCTTCATGAAAATATACCAACGTGTAATTGATCCAATCCTCGTCGTATCGCTCGAGCAAGCAATTATTCAATCACGCGAACAGAATGGACGCGATCCACGGCCGGGCACAATTAACTCGAAAATGTCCGACTTAAAAGTACGCGATCGCCCGGTCGATAGATGGCGTCCGCGAGTTACGGCCGCGGCGCCACCGGCGTCGCTGCCCACCAGGGGGCGTTTATCGGCTTAAAAATCCCACAGCCACTGGACATCGTGGACAACGAGGCATAAAATGGAGGAAAAACGAGGCCTGAAACGCTAACAAGAAGCGGCAAAGGGACCGTGTCAAATTATTCTGGATCAACACCGGCGCAGTTTTTCGCGCAGTGAAAATGTCGCGGAGAAATTTTCCCTTCGTTACAACCGCAGCCAGCGTCTCTGAAAAATTAACGAGAAATAATTCCCGCCGCGGAACAGCCGTGTTCTCCCGTCCACCATAGTGCTGTAAATAATACTTTCGCCGGATATTTTGTGATTTTTATGACGTCTCGGATATTGCGTGGAAATAAAGGATTTTCCGATGCGTTTGTTATAATTGTAATTT